>NW_017307236.1:479467-485649 GCF_000935625.1 Nanorana parkeri | reverse complement strand
TACGCCCCCCCCTCCCCCCCATCAGAACACAGCTCAGCTTAAGACCAGGTATAAACCACACAAAGGCCATCATAAATCCCATTATCCATATCATCAGAATGTCGTAAACCCCATTACCAGGATGTCTCTTAATCCGGGGCCTGCTAATAGAGGTCATAAACCTCCATTAAACCAAGTGCTCTATTGGAATCATATGTATTCCAGAATCCTGCTGCACTCCTTACTGGGTATCCCTGTCAGCGTGGGTGCTCGAAGTGACCGCGGATCGCACCGCCAATACTGAAACGTGTTAAAGATGTCACCGGCACACCATATGGAAGTGAAGAACACGTCTGTTTATTGACGCTTCATGCCAAAACAAATAGCAACGTTTCGGGGCCACACAGGGTCCCCTTCATCAGGCTTGAAATGACTTCATTCATTCTAACATGTTAAAGATGTCACCAGCACACCATATTGAAGTGAAGCAACGTTTCGGGGGCCACACAGGGTCCCCTTCATCAGGCTTGAAATGAATTCACTCATTCATTTCAAGCCTGATGAAGGGGACCCTGTGTGGCCCCCGAAACGTTGCTTCACTTCAATATGGTGTGCTGGTGACATCTTTAACATGTTTCTCTATTGGAATCAGGTGGTAAAATGCCCTGTCTGGTAGGTGACTCCACAGAAAATACCCTTTTGTTTTTGAACCACACACTGCTAAGTTTCATCCAATATCCATGAATCCTGCTTTGAAAAAGTCACATTCATAAACAGCGTTTACACAGATGTATAAGAAAATAACCATCAGCTGGACATCAAACAAGCCTATATTGAGAGGTGCAGAAGGATGGATGGGACACATTACCTCTCCTAAGGAGAAGATCCATATCATGTTTGATGTCTATGCAATCGTGATTTCATTCTGTTCAATAATATGTCAGTTGCCAGACTGTATAACGTGGTCCTGTTAAAATATTGTCATAGAAATATTGGTGTCGAAGGAGTGTCTGCTGGAGCGTCAAATAACACCCATTCAACACCCCTCAGCATACCCTCAGATGCTCCTTGTTGGTTATGTCTTTTCTCTAAATGAATAAAAACTGCTGCAATTGGCAGGTGGGAGCTCTTGGTTTCCCCCTGAACCATGCCAGAATGCTAAGGGCCCGTTCACACCAGATGCAGTGCGCTCCGACCCGATTCTGGCCGGAACGCACTGCATCGCATTGCGGCCGGCTCACTATTTTGCCAAGCAAGAAGGGGAGTGGCGGATCATTGAAGTGAATTGCACCGTAGCCATGCCCTCCGGCCGCAATGCGATCACCCGCACAGGATCTCAAGGCACATTGTGCCTGCGGTCCGGTGTGATCACAATAGTGCATGCATTCACTTCAATGGCCCGCCACGCCCCCTCTTGCCCGGCAAAAAAGTGAGCCGAGAATTGGGCCGGAACGCACTGCATCTGGTGTGAACGGGCCCTAAGAGTCATTTCTGAGGGCCAGAATCCGGTGTGCAGCCATACTGAAGCAAGGACAGACTCCCAGTGGTAAGCCCCCGGCTCATTCCTTTCCTGAGCTGTGGAGGAGTGGTGCTTCTTTTGTGTGTTCTCCTGACATTTAACCCCTTCGTGACTGACGACGTACAGTGTACGTCGCCAGCATCGGGGCTGTTTAAACAGACTCCCGGCGACTTTTGCCGCCGGGAGTCTGTTTAAACTTGTAGAGCCGACTGTCGGCTTTACAACAGAAGCGATCCTGGCGACTTACCTGTCGCCAGATCGCTTCTGCGTCCCGAAGAAGGGGCCGCCCCCCCCGCCGGACACCCCCGCCGTGCTTCCCTGGCTCCGTTGCCCCTCCTACGGGCCCGGGACCGGCGATCTTTGTGTCCGCGGGGAGCTGGGGAGGAGGTCGACGAACTTCCGTTCATCGATCCCCTCCCCGTTCTATGGGACCGGGAGCGATGCAGATTGCATCACTTCCGGTCCCTGGGCTGTCAGTTCTGGGCTCCTGCAGCCCAGCTATAAGCTATTGAAGTGCGATCTGCACTTCAATAGCTTATTTCCAGTGTAAAGGTGACACTGAGGGTCTTTTGGACCCCCAGCATCACCTTAAAGAGGACCTGTCACCACCATCTGCTATTACATGGGGGGGCTTGCAAGCCCCCCCATGTGATAGCAGTCAAAGTAAAGTAAAAAAAAAAAAAAAAAAAGTTTTTAAAATTAAAATGAAATAAAATAAATCTAATAATAATAAAAAAAAATTTAAAAGTCCCCCGCCCCCGCGAGCACGCGCGTCGCCACGTAAACACGCGTCGGGTGCGCCTACGCATGAAAACGACGAACGCGCTACACATGTTGGGTATCGCCGCGCACGCCGGAGTGAGAGCAATAATTCTAGGGCCAGTATTTTGGGGTATCTCTAAATTGATGACCTGTGGGGGCTTTTAAAGTGTCTTTTATTGACTTTTTGGGGTACTGCAGTTTTTCGCCGTTTCACGGTCGCACGCAATCTGTAAACTGGGCATGTTGGGTATCGTTTTACTCGTTGTAACCTCATCTTTTATATTTCATTAAAAAAATGGGTAATTTGTTGTGTTTTGGGGCATTTAATTAAATTTGTCACTAAATTTTGGGGTTTAATAAGGAGTTGCGCTAATATTGCGCAACATAAAAATTTTCAACTACCACCATTTTATTCTATAGGGTCTTGGCATTCAGAAAATATATAATGTTGGGGGGTTTTACGTCATTTTCAGGCCTAAAATGTGGAATATAACATGGGTGCAAAAATTGAAAAAAGGGCCTCAGTCATGAAGGGGTTAAAGAAGCAGAATCTCTAAATACTCTGACCAGAAATGAAAGAATCCCCGCCTCGGTTCCAGCTACCATATTTCAAAATCTGCACCTTCCTATCTGGGTGTGGCGGCGAGTGTCACGGACATTCAGAATTGCTACAACAGTTGCTGTGAATGGGGCGTGCTGCGGTGGTGGCTACAAAAAGTGTGTGTAAAGGGTTATCTCCCGTGACGATCACTCTGAGTCTGCTGCCACTTAGAGTTTTGTCCTGCGGGTGTGACTGAGAGCGGCATTGTCACATTCCGTAGGGGTTCTGAGACTTCTGTCCTGGTGGTTCCCGATTCTACACGGTTGTTGGTAAATCTAACAGACACTGTACAGTCATACTGCATTGTGTGTGCGGCCAACTTAAAGGAGATTGTACTGTCAGATTGTAAAGTGTTTTTTTTTGTGGCTCAAAGAAGTAGGCGGGGTCTGCTGCTGATGGCTCGGCGGTGTCTGTACAACGCCGCAGAATATGTTACTGCTATAAAGAAGCAAAAAAAATAGTAGTTCACCTACGCAGACCACTTATTTGTCAGGCACATGTGTCCCTACTGCCACCTGTGGTCATTGTTTGAACAGCAAGAAGCTGTTCGCCATCCTTGTGTTATGAATATCTAGTAACAGGCGGAATATTTCTTTTACATATTTATTACATTCTAAAATATGACAATAACAATTCACAGCAAAGCTGACCACAAAGGTACTTTAGCCGGAACCCCCCCCCCGCCTATCCCCCCCCCCCCAACCCTACCTAACACCTACTCCTCCATTTCCACTGACCCAGATACCACATTCCGTTCGTAAACAAGCGCTGCGCAGACCGCGTGTGGCCTCAGATGACAACATTATATTTCCTCTTCCTGTCCGGATGGCAGGATGTCAAAGAATTGCTCTGAGAATGTTCATGTGAAGAGCAAAAAATATATATATATAATTTTTTTTTTTCTTTTTTTGCTCTACACATGAACATTCTCAGAGCAATTCTTTATATAATTGTATATCATTTATTTATTTTTTTCCCCACATTATTTCAAATTAACTTTCCATTTCCATCTGCTGTGATTTTCCACAACTGCGAAAAATTTATAAATAATGTTTCCATCCTTGTGTAAGAGCAGAATCCCCCTACTCGTGATATACACTATATTGCCAAAAGTATTGGGACGCCGGCCTTTACACGCACATGAACTTTAATGGCTTCCCAGTCTTAGTCCGTAGGGTTCAGTATTGAGTTGGCTCCGCCCTTTGCAGCTATAACAGCTTCAACTCTTCTGGGAAGGCGTCCACAAGGTTTAGGAGTGTGTCTATGGGAATGTTGGACCATTTGTGAGGTCAGGTACTGATGTTGGAGGAGAAGGCCGGGCTCGCAGTCTCCGCTCTAATTCATCCCAAAGGTGTTCTATGGGGTTGAGGTCAGGACTCTGTGCAGGCCAATCAAGGTCCTCCAACCCAAACTCCCCCATCCATGTCTTTATGTACCTTGCTTTGTGCACTGGTGTGCAGTCATGTTGGAACAGGAAGGGGCCATCCCCAAACTCCTCCCACAAAGTTGGGAGCATGAAATTGTCCAAAATGTCTTGGTATGCTGATGCCTTAAGAGTTCCCTTCACTGGAACTAAGGGGCCAAGCCTGACCCCTGAAATACAACCCCAGGCCCACACCATTAGGGTTGCCACCTTTTCTTCAAGCGAAACCCGAACACTTTTAGCGACGCAAGGACATTTTTTTCTTGGGAGAATGAGTCGCGTCTTATTCATATGTAAATTTCACAGTTGAGATTATTTTCAGTGGGGGGTCAGTAGCCCCTATCTTACTTTTGGATGCCCCTGTCTGCCTGATCTCTTGTGTCCGGGTTTCTGCTGCCATGAAACCCGGACACAGCATTCAAAACCCGGACTGTCCAGGTGAATCCTGGACAGGTGGCAACCCTAACCATAATCCCCCCTCCACCAAACTTTACACTTGGCATAATGCAGTCAGGCGAGTACCGTTCTCCTGGCAACCGCCAAACCCAGACACGTCCATCGGATTGCCAGACAGAGAAGCGTGATTGGTCATTCCAGAGAACACTTCTCTAGAGTCCAGTGGCGGCGCGCTTTACACCACGGCATCCCACGCTTTGCATTGCACTTGGTGATGTAAGGCTTGGTGACTGGTCTTGTCTCCGCCCCCTCCTGTAATTAAGACCGGTCACTGCTGCTCTCTCTCCTTGTGCAGGGCGACTGGTCTTGTCTCCGCCCCCTCCTGTAATAAAGACTCCAGTAGGTGGCACAGCGTGGTTTATAGCGGTCAGGTATCTCATTCTCTGTAGAGGTTGGCCAGCTCTTTATACGTATTGCTTGATGCCGTTATTATCTCTTCCACATGATCCGGGCTCCTTTATCATTCTGCACGCAGTGATCCTTGAAGTGAATTCTATTTTCAGTGGTCTCGGCCGGTTCTTGTTGATTAGTTGATCACGGTGTGAATTGTCATATTAGTGGGTTATGTCTTGCCGCCGGTGTACATATATAATGTCTCAGCTGATCTCCGGCACCGGCAGTATATAAATATCTTTGTTTCATTCTCCTCGCCCACGTTGTCACGTTGTATTCGCCTCTATCCCTTCACCTCCTTTTATGTAACCATCCCCGTCCTCCTCCCGGCCCTCCTCCTCGCTTCCCCCGAGCAAGAGACTCCATTCTACCATTTCTAATTCCTGGTTATAGCTTAATACACCCAATTCACCAAACTTTATTACAAGGAGACTTCCCTGTGAGTGTATTTCACTCTCCTCATAGTTCTCCTTTAACTTGCATTGCAGGATTATACTCATTACTTCAATGCAAATGTGTGATTGTACCCTAAGATCTAGCAGGGAAGTTGGGGGGGTCACATTGGGGTTTAGGGTTCAGGTAATGCTAGGGTTGCCACCTGTCCAGGATTCACACGGACAGTCTGGGTTTTGGTTTCATGGCACCAGAAACCCGGACACAAGATGTCAGGTAGACAGGGGAAACTAAAATGAAGATAGGGGCTACTGTCCCCCCACTGAAAATAGTGTCAACTGTGATATTTACATATGAATGGGGGCGCTATTTACATATCAATAAGCCATGACTCATTCTCCCCAAAAAAGTCCCCGCTTCGCTAGAGTGTTCGGGTTTCACATGAAGAAAAGGTGGCAACTCTAGGTAGTGCTCAGGTTAGGGTTAGGTTTAAGGGAGAGGGGGGGGCGTTGGGTCGGGGTTATGGTTAATTTGTGTTACATTTTCGGGTGCCATAAAATAGTTGGCACTGCAACTGACGCGCCAGAGAGTACCGTGCTGTGCTGATTAGCATTGATGGGAGATTGCGTTATTTGTCTGATTGTGATACCCGAGGA
>NW_017307236.1:468134-479370 GCF_000935625.1 Nanorana parkeri | reverse complement strand
AGAAAGGATTATTGAGGATTTGACACATTATCACACAAATGCTCCTCCGCTGACCCTGACAAATGTCCCGGCGCGGCTGCCAAACTCTGACCTTGTTTTCTCCCAACGGGACCTGATATGTACAGAGCCGGCCATTTACCAGTCAAATCCTGCAAGTGCACCCCGGGAGGTGAGGACGGCATGACAACAACAAACACAAAACCCTATCACATGATGTCTAGTCAAATAAAAGCCATGCAGGTTATTCAATCCGACACAGCCCAGAGCAAGGAGGGCGAGCACAACAATAATCACCTAAAGTGACCCTCTATAGGCTCTCAATGCAAAGACTTCCCCTCACTTCCTGTCCTGGAGGATGGAGAGGAAATCCTCTTAGAGTAGTGGTGGTCAACAGGAGGTGGTCAGAGACTGGGGACATGGTACAGGAGATGGTCAGAGACTGGGGACATGGTACAGGAGATGGTCAGGGACTGTGGTACCTGGTCTGAGATCGGGGAGAAGGTAATGGAGATGGTCAGAGACTGGGGACATGGTACAGGAGATGGTCAGAGACTGGGGACATGGTACAGGAGATGGTCAGAGACTGGGGACATGGTACAGGAGATGGTCAGGGACTGTGGACATGCTGCAGTAGATGGTCGGGGACTGTGGACATGCTGCAGTAGATGGTCGGAGACTGTGGACATGCTGCAGTAGATGGTCGGGGACTGTGGACATGCTGCAGTAGATGGTCGGGGACTGTGGACACAGGGCTGTCGCTATATGGGGGTGGCCACTGCGTCCAAGGTTGCTAAGAGCTCTTAGCAACCTGTGACTCTCTGTGTGGCTTCCCATCCAACTCACTGACATCCCCTCTGGCGTGTGTCCTGCCGAGCTCCTGGCATCCCGTGATCTTTGAACAAAGTAGAAGACGCTCAGTAGATAGGCCCCATACTGGACCAGCCACACCGACTTCAAGAAGACAAAAACCCTCATACGTCACATGACACGAGATGTCCAGAGTCCATGAGATCTGAGCTGGCCACACGTAGAAGGCGTTTCTCCACTGGGAGAGCTGTCTGGACATTGTGACAGCCGGGTTCCGCTTGTGTATCTGGAGGTCTGACAGCGGCTCCGGTATGAGGCCGGTCTGCAACTGGAACCCAACATTTTTTTTATACATTGTTTCTGTGTAATTCTGTATCAGCTCCAATCACTTCCTATTAAAGGGTTTTAATCTATTTCAAATGCTGATGAAATCACTTTGTATAGTGTATATAGTCAGTCTTATGTCACTAGCCAAACAATTCACCTGTCCTTTGTTTTTTTTTTTAAATGGTGGACCCAAACCCCATGCAGATGGTGCCCCAGGCTGGATTTGCAGGAACCAGAACGGGGGGTGGGGGTGACTACTTAGCCACCAAGTACACGGTGGTTAATTATCGGTTTAATATTAATTTGAGAAACATTTGCGCAATTATCACAGGGCCTACAAATTTAGTATCACCATCTTTTTATTCTACCGGTCCTGCGCTTTCAGAAAATATATGGTTTGGGGGGTCTTTTACAAACGCTAGCAACGCAGCAGTTGAAAATCAAACCAATAGGAAAAAATTGCAGAAAATTCAAAAATGGCTTGGCCAGCTGATTTGAAAAATGTTCCGGAGGGCTTGGCAGCGAAAGGGTTAAAGGGAATTTCTCCATTGCCAAATAACTGGATATCTGGACATGTCTCAGTTCACATATGTTGTGACATGTTTCTGCTATGTGCCGTACTCTTTCGTTGGGCTCCCAATGCACCGCAATGGATCTTCTGAGCGCCTGAACCTTTTTTCCAGCACACAATACAGTTCAGATGATTCACCGCTCGTTGGGATAGGCTAAAAAGGAGGTCCTTTGTGGCGCGCTGGAGATGGGCAATGGGGTGCAACTCAAAGTGGTCATGGGTCCCAACCCTCCTTCATTGCATGGATTCAATTTATTCAGGTAGTGGAGTCCAATGCCTCCTGCACGGGATGCATTACATTTATTCAGGTAGTGGGGTCCCATTCCCCCTGCACTGCATGGATTAAATGTATTCATGCACTTGGGTCCCATCCCTCCTGCACGGCATGGCTTACATTTATTCAGGTAGTGGGGTCCCAGTCCCCCCATTGCACTGCATGGATTAAATGTATTCAAGTAGTTGGGGGCGCCTCCTGCACTGCATAGATTAAATGTATTCATGCAGTGGGGGGGTTCCTCTTTTACTCTGCATGGGTTAAATTTACTCATGTAATGTGCTTCTCCTCCCGCACTGTGGCCGCTTCACTTTTCTGCTCGGCCAAGTCACAGCTCTTTGACATGCAGGGCCAATTGTAGTGCAGATCTCAGTGGACTGTGAGTAGGAGCTCAGTGATCCCTCTGTGTCACCAGCAGCGATAGCTGACTAATAGGCAGATGCTAGAGAGGCGTAAGACTCCAGTAGCAGAGCCAGCAGGCTGTTGGCCAGCTTCAGGCACAGACAAACTGATCCTATATAGAGTCAAGCTTCCAGACAGGTAGACAGAGCAATGACTTACAATAGCAGAGATAACAGGCTGGTGATCAGAATAAGCATATTATTATTATTATACAGGATTTATATAGCGCCAACAGTTTGCCCAGCACTTTACAATATAAGGAAGACATTACAATCACAATACAATTCAAGACAAGATGGTAAGGAGGGCCCTGCCCCTGAGGGCTTACAATCTAAAATATGACAGGCTGGGTAAAAACGCAGCCAAGCAATCACAGGAGTAATCCAGGGCATGAACATTCAGACAGAAGACAGAGTCAAAGATAGGAGAATCCAGGGCATGAGCAGACAGACAAACCCATTTGATCAGGCACAAAATAATTGTCCAGCAGTCTATTTGGGTACTTTGGATTAGGATAGGTGTACACTACTGCAAGACTTAAGCTGAAATATGGAGAGACAACCAGCAGGTGGCGCAGGCTCAGTGCTGATTATTACCATAATAAAATGGCTGAAACTCAGCAGCAGAATAGTGAAAACAAGTTGAAAATGGAAGTAGAAACAGCCAGTAAGATACAAAACCAGAATTATGGATGTAGAAGTGGAGGCCAGTATGGGCTGTCTTTGGCAGCTGTAACTTAAAGTGGTTTAAAGTGGCCCACAGATAATAGGACTTTGGGAGCCACTGACATACAATACAACATCTAAGCAAAGTGAACCAAAATAATCATACATGGCATTGTCCTTTCAGGTTGCGTGGCACCATGGAATGTCATTCAGTTGCCGGTGTTTCTCCATGTTCATGAACAAACGCCACTAAACCTTCAATGTGCCTTTGACCGGAGATCTCCGCAGCCTACTGCTGTCACCTTCTTGTGGTTCTGGAATAACGTCAGGGTCTATGGGTTCACATCCAAACAGGGCACCAAGGAGAGCAACATAACCGGACTTGAGGACCCTAGAGTGAGCCTGGAAACAGACTGGGAAGGAACCAGCAATTTGAGCATAATGAATTTGGTGCCTGCAGACACTGGACTGTATGAGTGCTTGGTGACCATACACAGCCCTTTACCCATAACCAGTAGGAGGGGAACAGGAACAATGGTTTTTGTGCTGAAGAACCTAGATGAAGGTGGGTACAATTATAGGGAGGTGTCTGGGGACAATTATGGGAGGTGTGTGCACAGGGCCGGTTTAACTCTCTCTGCTGCCCCAAGGCCAGGTTCCTCAATGCACCCCCCTGTATGCAGGCTACATAGATACATCGCTGAGATCACTTGTACAAAACGAGCGGCAGCTTCCCCGCTGTACATTTAGCCCTACTTGCCAAAAGCAGGGCTGAGGGCCCATTCACACCCCTTCCAGATCATCTCCAGACGTAGCTTCTGACACAAGCGATCGAGCGTCTCTATAGACGCTCGATCGCTTGACTGTAAAGCTCCCGGCCGGCCGTGTAATTACAGCGGCCGGCCTGGAAGCTGCTCGTCGGGCTCCACTGTCTGCTCGTCACAGACGAGCAGACGAGTGGATTTTCGAGCCCTGCTTATGCTATTCCTGGGCTTTGTTCACACCAGTGCAGTCCGTTCCAGACCAGACCAGAAAAATACTGCATGTCTCATTTTGTGTGGTCTGGAATGCACTGAAATTGCGGGCAGGTTCACACCATTTTCTGGACCAGATCTGGTCCGGAAAATGGTGTGAGCCTGCCCTAAATGTAGAAAACAACTACATGTCCGGTGCCCAAAACTGCATGTCCCAGGCGTCGGGAGATAAGAATTCCACACCCCTGCTGCCCCTCTACTCTCTGCTGCATCCAAGGCCGGGCCTCGGTTGGCCTTGTGGCAAATCCGGCCCTGTGTGTGCATGCTGTAGGGCTGCCTTGCTTCATAACCTAGTGGGACTCACACGGAGAGCAAAATGTGCACCCACTGACATGTGAACCCCAAACCTGCCCAGTCCTTTAAGGTCAGTGACTCACTAAGTAGAGATGCAAGGATGGATGACGGTTCTGGAACATGCACTGTAATTGTCAGCCCCCATGTTCTGCATCCCGAGGCTGTGTGACACCCGGAGCGGTAACCGAGTGTCACCCGCCTAGACGTCACTTGTGACGCCACTATCTGCATCAATCCTGGCAGATGACCTTTAACAAGCAACATCAACTTTCTCGTTTGAGCTCACTTTACCCTAAAACCTCATGAGCAGTACTGGTCAACCACACTGCAGTCTCCTTAACCCTACACGTCTTCTCTGATTTGATCTTTAGTCCCGGTGTTATTTAGAATTAAGACACACTAATCCTCCTCAATCTTTATTGCCCGTCCAGGTTCCTGGGCCTAGGTCACCAACGTCCAGCTGCCAAGTCCACGTCAAAACTCATCTGTTCCTGTTTATGAGTTTACAGAGACTCATAATTGCCAGACTGATACCCAACTATGGAAGGTCGAGTAGACATTATTAGTGGAAATGTCGCCAGCACACCAATCCTTTTAGAATAGCAAAAGGTCAATGCTAAAGCCTGATGAAGGGACCCTGTGTGGCCCCCGAAAGAGCTTGTTCATGTGACCAGGAACTTCAATAAATGAAACTTTTGCTATTCTGAAAGGATTGGTGTGCTAGTGTAATTTCTACAATTTTCTGATATTTGCGGTGCCATCCGCAGTCACTGAAAGCACCCCCCCATCACAAGGGACTTTCGGTAAGGAGTGCAACAAGGATAAGTACTTATGGCATTAGTGGGACGCCACTGCTAATAATACCAAAATACATACCTGCCTGCCTCCCAGCTCGTTATATTCCCACCATTGAGGCATGTGGCGGGGTAAGGATACAGGGGAGGCACTGGTTAGCAGCTTTTAGACCCCGTTCACATTGAGCGATTTATCGCGCGGTAATCGCGCTCCAATGCAATCCAATGGGGCAAAGGGTCCTGCTGTCGTGGGTCGTGTGTCGCTACAGCAGGACCCTTTTTGGAGCGGATTTAGCCGCGATTCAAGCTTGCTCAATGCAAGCTTGAACGCAACATCGCGCGGCAAATCTCGCGATGTCGCACAATATGCAAATCGCGCGACAAATGCGCGATTTGCGTATCGCGCAGTGGGAACGGGGCCTTAGGCTGCGTTTTTGCCTAACTAGGCCAGCTGCCCGCATGCTCCACTATTATGGCTTTTCTTGCTGACTTGACTCTGACTTTCCCAATATACATATTAGATCAGCAACTTATAAAAAAATGGAAGCCAGGACAGCTGAGACACTGGTATTTTCAGAGGGCATGGTCAGCAATAGCCGCCTCCGTCATAGAAAATGTACTTTGCAGTGTGTTTTTAACTAATACATCTGCAAACTAGTCAACCTTCCTTGGAACACTTTTAGTTGCCTTGCGTTGCTGTGAAAGCTCACTTATGTATACAGGTGAAACTCGAATAATTAGAATATCGTGCAAAGTTCATTTATTTCACTAATGCAACTTAAAAGGTGAAACTAATATACGAGATAGACTCATTACATGCAAAGCAAGATAATTCAAGCCGTGATTTGTCATCATTGTGATGATTATGGCTTACAGCTCATGAAAACCCCAAGAACCCCAAATCCACAACCTCAAAAAAGTAGATTATTACATGCAATCAATAAAACAAGGATTGTACAAAGAACAAAATCGGACCTCTGAAAAGTACAAGCATGCATATGTACTCAGTACTTGGTTTGGGCCCCTTTTGCAGCACTTACTGCAATTACTTTTGCACAATATTCTAATTATTCGAGTTTCACCTGTAACTGCTAATTGGTACACCTCTTTGATGACTTTCACCTAATGCTAATTGGAAGTCATTCTCATAAGACCCAGATTCGTGACCATGTTCGCTAATGTGATTTATTTACTTTGTAGCCTTTTCATGTGATGCTTTTCTCTCCTTTCATGTTTAGTGCTAATCGGCTATATTTAGATATTTCAGCAACTTTTCATTTCTAACTCAGCACATTAGTTCTTTTTGGCTGAGCAGAATATGTGTACATCTTTTTTTTTTTAGTTGTCTATGGTATGCGTGCTCTGATTTTATGTTACATTTATACAAAATATTACATTCATGCGGTTTATTTTTAGACAGTTCTATCAGAATTCAAGTTACGCTATATGGCCAAATGTATGTGGCCAGTGAAGGATACTGCTATTGCTACAAAGCATTTAAGGACATTTTAGACAACTGTGTGCTTCCAACCTTATGGTAACAGTATCATGTACATGGTAGAGGACCGAGTAGTTGAGGAGGCCTCATTTGCAACTCTTGTACCACACCTCTGAGAGTGGAGACAGGGAGTGAGAGGACAGAGAGCAGCACCGGTGCCAGGGGGTGTAGGGCACTGTGCCTGGGTAAGTCCAGAAGCTGGTCTCCAAGGAACCAGGAAGCAGGCAAGGATGCAATCGGAAGGACAGTGAGCAACACTGGAGGAGCAGGACCAAGTCAAGCAGGCCAAGGTCAACACTAATCGGGCAACGAAGTACAAAATCAGCAGGCAGAAGAATAGTCCAGGAACAAGCAGAGGTCAGGGGCAGGCAGCAATCAAGAGTAATGGTGATCCGGGTCAAGGCAGCAGAACACAGGAACACACACACACAAGCTGTAAGGCCATTCAGCAATGATGCACAGAACAGGCAGGTCTAAATAGAGCCATCTATTTTATTCTAGTTGATAGGGCTGATTTATTAAAACTGAAGCAAGACTCAAACTGTTGACCAAAATATTGCGTGTGTTCTTCCAGTGAATGAAAAGACAAATCCTGATAGGTTTTTATGAACATCAACAATCCATTTTCACAAGTTTTGTTTGCTCTTATTTCCAGTCTTGCTGATAAATATGATTTGGTGTCCTGCACACAGCTTTCACTTAATATATACAATCTCAAAGGAGACCCAAGACTTCAGGTCTGATGGTCCAGGATGCTGTCAAGTCCAGATGCTGAAACAGTCAATTGGTGCATCTGCTTCACATAGCCAACCACAGCTAAAAGATGGCGATGCCCTAAACCTCAACCTAACCCTCTTTCTATTTTCTCCCCCTTAACCTCAGCCCAACCACTAACTTAACCCTGTCCCTCAATATTACTCTTTAACCAAACCCTAAACGTCAACCTAACTACTAACTCCAAGCCCTAACCTAACCCCAGCATCTGTTACCAAAACTTTAAACCAACCCATAATTATTTAACCTCATCTTAACTACTACATATCAGTCCAACTAAACTTCGAGAGAGAGAGAGAGAGAGAGAGAGAGAGAGACAACTTCATGATCTATTGCTCTTATGATAGACCTGTCTTCTTCTCATGGAAGCAATGGTAGCATCATCTTGATGAGTTTATTGGAATCTTTCATTGCATACATTCATAATGAGGTTAATTATGTTAGGGGAACATTTTGCACTGGAGCACAGAGAGGATTAGACCCACCAGTAGTTTTTATGCATCATTGTAGTGGTCAGTGAAAAAGTGCCCTACTAGTAGTCAGTGGGAGTGGAAAGGGTTCCCTTACATTGGTGGCCAGTAGGAAGAATGCCCCTCGTAAAAGAGACATTGGCTCAAAAACTGTGAAGGCGCCATCATGCAAAAGCTGAATCCTCTACAGCTCAAGGAACCCCTAACAACCTCTTCAGAACCGCTAGGGCTCCATGGAAGCCGGGTTATGAATGGAAATGGAAATACAAAAACACAACAACTTTTTAACCTCAGGCTGAACTAACCAGAGTTTAAGCTAGAGGGCACTATTCCAAATATCTCTGACTGATACACAGTTCATTCACCCATTTTGTTTATGCGTTGTTTTTTTCACAAGGCGTAGGGGGCCTGGCCAGGTATGGGTTTGTGTAATGCCCATTTGTCATTCTCTTTTCATATGCACCCATCACAGACAATGCAGTGTCCTGGGCGTGCTGCCAATCACAGCTGGTTGACCGCATTAGGCTGGCACAATCGCCCTGTGTTGCTGTGACCCCCTGGGCCAAGCCACGTCTCTCCCAGTCTCCAGTCCCTTGTTTACGCGCTACCCTTCAAAAGTATTAGCTGACATAAGCTGGACATGTTGCGGATTACCGGCATGGCGCTATATTTTGTTTCCGGCTGGCATTCCGCTACTTCAAAGGCCAAGCTCACTATAATCAAATGACATCATTTTTGTTAGCTGCCTTATGTAACATTGAATTGAACAATATAAATTTATAGATATTTAGAAACTGATCTGAACTGAAGATGACTTAAACCAAGGTGGTAAAGTTAGGGGGGGGGGGGCACACACATTCTCCAGCCTACTGCAAACTAGCTGACCAAGGGTATAACAAACACCAGTTTATTAGGTCGAAGTACAGGCCACTGGCCAACATTGGTAAAGAAGGAGCTTCATTGGTGTTCAGTATGCCAATGACCACCAATGAAAATACCATAGCTGCAGGTAAAAAGTCAGTAGAGGTGAGGTACTGGGTCAGGCTCCATCAACATTTTGGAATTTGTGGTTACACCTTTGTTTATGACCAAGAACCTGACTGTGACTCCACTTGCAGGTTGTTTTTCTATCTGTTGTGTGGTTGTCCATCTCAGAATTGACTGACCAATGTCTGTCAAGCATTCACAGTCTGCTTGACATCCATGGCCCCTCCTCCACTATGTCAGCCTCTTTGTCTCTTGCCTGTGCCTTGGCTTCTCCCCAGTAGCCTAATTTTGCTCATGTTAAGTGAATGCATGTCGGAGCCAGCCGTAATCTTACGGCTGGCTCCGGCCTCTTGCAGAGAGATCAGCGTCCCTGGTTACCTGCTAACCAGGGACACTGATCTCCAAACAGCATACTCTCCCTGGCGCTCCGGGAGAGTACATATCCCAGGGAAGCCGTTTCGGAGGAACGGTCCCACAACGTGATGAAAGCCTACTGGAGGGAGTATAAGGTATGTATTGTAGCCTATTCCTCCACCCCCAGACTCAATGAGCATTTAACCCTTGCAGCGCAGGGTGTCCCCACTGCAAGTCTTATATTTTTGAGATGTCTGGAGTGCGGCTTTAAAAGTCATCTGTAAAATGCGCTTGGGTCATGTGCATTTATTACCTTCTAAATGGCGTTTGCACACATTTGCTCTTGCAAAAAAAAAAAAATGACTATGTTATCATCAGAGTTGTCAAATTTTAATGAGTTAGGTTTGGTTAAAAAGAAGTATGCCAAAACAGGACGAAATAAGACATCAAAAATCATGTCAGCCTAGTCACTAGTGTATTAGGATGGGAGGCTGGGTGACCACTAGAGGGCAATCTACAAGTCTTCATTCATGGTATACAGCCATGTGTCAGCATGCCAGAAAACATGAAATGGTTACATTAAAAACACGCTACGATACATATGTTTCCCTTTAATAATAATGTGTCGAACAGAATAATAGCAGTGCATTATCCTGCCTCTCTGCAGCCACTTCCTGTCTACATGACCTCCAATTATGGCTGCATGGCATTTCTCAGGATGGGCATTCAGGTGAAGGCAACAGTGGACCGTGCCTATGTAACGTGCCCTGAAACAGCCAATTGTAGTCCTTGTAGCACATTTGGAATGCAGGAAACGTAATGTTGTCACCCTGTAACAGGAAGTACCTGAACAAGGGCCATCATCGCAGGTTCCACAGGGATTATTTAATCAAATCTGCAGATTTTAAAATATTAAAAATGCTTTATAAAATGACTGTAAAACCTTTGTGCTGTCGCTGTGTGTATTTAAACCACAAGTGATGATATAAAGCGGCCACATACATGACCTGTAAATTGAAATCACATATCAGAATGTGTATTTCCACCCATAATACACACACCAGTTTAAACCCTCTTATATCCCCCTAGTATTCCATTATATTCTGTATCAAATATAACATAAGGAACTATGTTTCTTAGGGCTCACAAGCCCCAGATGTGATAGCACATTGGAGGTGACAGGTGCTCTTTAAGGTGACATTAAAGATGCTTGATACCATTTTTTCCAGACTGAGTACAAGTACCGATAGCTTTCCTCAAGTACTTGCCGATACCAATTATTGATACCTTTTTTTTTAGTGTCGTGACAGTTTTTCTAAAACAATACAGACTAATACATTTAGGACAGTGGTAGCGTGCCAGGGCCCGGTCGCAGCTGTGCTCCTGGTAGTTCTGTCACTGACTCCAAGCTGTAGAGGGAATACAAATTCCAGCAATACATTATACAGCAATGCAGAATACCACCAGGTATAGAGGACTACAAATCTCCCAATACAATATACAGCAATGCAGAATAACACCAGCTATAGAGGACTACATATCCCAGCAATACATTATACAGCAATGCAGAATACCACCAGCTATAGAGGACTACAAATCCCAGAAATACATTATACAGCAATGCAGAATAATACCAGCTATAGAGGACTACATATCCCAGCAATACATTATACAGCAATGCAGAATAATACCAGCTATAGAGGACTACATATCCCAGCAATACATTATACAGCAATGCAGAATACCACCAGCTATAGAGGACTACAAATCCCAGCAATACATTATACAGCAATGCAGAATACCACCAGCTATAGTGGACTACACTTCTTCCAATACAATATACAGCAATGCAGAATAACACCAGCTATAGAGGGACTACATATCCCAGCAATACATTATACAGCAATGCAGAATACCACCAGCTATAGAGGACTACAAATCCCAGCAACACATTATACAGCAATGCAGAATACCACCAGCTATAG
>NW_017307236.1:457495-465575 GCF_000935625.1 Nanorana parkeri | reverse complement strand
GGACTACATATCCCAGCAATACATTATACAGCAATGCAGAATACCACCAGCTATAGAGGACTACAAATCCCAGCAATACATTATACAGCAATGCAGAATACCACCAGCTATAGTGGACTACACTTCTTCCAATACAATATACAGCAATGCAGAATAACACCAGCTATAGAGGGACTACATATCCCAGCAATACATTATACAGCAATGCAGAATACCCCCAGCTATAGTGGACTACACTTCTTCCAATACAATATACAGCAACGCAGAATACCACCAGCTATAGAGGACTACAAATCCCAGCAATCCATTCTACAGCAATGCAGAATACCCCCAGCTATAGTGGACTACACTTCTTCCAATACAATATACAGCAACGCAGAATACCACCAGCTATAGAGGACTACAAATCCCAGCAATCCATTCTACAGCAATGCAGAATACCCCCAGCTATAGTGGACTACACTTCTTCCAATACAATATACAGCAACGCAGAATACCACCAGCTATAGTGGACTACAAATCCCAGCAATCCATTCTACAGCAATGCAGAAAAACAACCATCAGCTATAGAGGGACTACATATCCCAGCAATACATTATACAGCAATGCAGAAAAATACCACCGGCTATAGAGGACTACAAATCCCAGCAATCCATTCTACAGCAATGCAGAAAAATACCACCGGCTATAGAGGACTACAAATCCCAGCAATCCATTCTACAGCAATGCAGAAAAATACCACCGGCTATAGAGGACTACAAATCCCAGCAATCCATTCTACAGCAATGCAGAAAAATACCACCGGCTATAGAGGACTACAAATCCCAGCAATACATTATACAGGAATGCAGAATAAGGCACAGAAAAAACCGGCAATATTTCTAAAGTAGCTGTGGAGTTCAGGTGCAGTTTTGCTGCACCAAACCTGTACATATTCTGTGCTGTCGCTCTACTCCGGGGTGCTGGCCTGATATCTCGGGTGGAGGGTCTCAGGAGGGGGAGACATACGGGCCAGCGGAAGCGCTGTAAACAGGCATCAGGTGGTTCCCGGGAAGGCTGCCAGCGAGGTCCCCAGCAAGCACGGGACCTAAGGTAGCTGCTTCAATTTGAACAATTTATGCGCCACTATCAGTTTACGGTATCGGAGCATTTGTACGAGTACAAGTACTTGTGCAAATGCTGCCAGCAATGTATGACATATGTCCTTGGCAGTGAAAGGGTTAAAGAGCAGCCGGTTCAGAGCAGGAAGGTGTCAGATGGCGGACCTGGAACCAAGGATATAGTGGAGGACTCCCGCGTATTGAGGTGGAAAAGTTAGTTAAAGGAGAACTATGGGGTCAGTGTTTTTCCCCATAGTTCTCCTTAGGGTAACGGGAGGACACAAACTAGCGTCCTCCCGTTACCCTAAGCTCAGTATACCTCGAGGTATACTGAGACGCCGCAGCCGGAGCGGATCCCGACGTAGATGACGGGATCCGCCCAGCTGCGTGAGTGACAGCTGGCTTTGCCTATCTAGAGGCAGAGCCAGCTGTACCCACCCCCTCCCCCGTCCGTTCCGCCAGTCAGCGCTGGCAATTCGGAGTGGGGAGAGGGGAATCCAGCCCCTCCCCCTGTCACGGCAGAGAGCCGTTACAGGATCGAGAAGCGAGCAAACCCGGTATGTGTTCGCTCACCTCCCGATCTACTGAGCCGACCTGTGACAGTCTCATTGTCACAGGTCGGCTAGAACTATGAGGTGAGTGAAAAGCACTCACCTCATAGTTCTCCTTTAAGCTAAAGAATCCATCTTGATATTCGAGACTCCATCTTGTTATACATAAGCCCCAAGGTTTGTAGAAATCAACAGTTTTATTTTTGCAAGGTTTGCAAGGACATATTTCTGCAGACTCTTCAAAAAATGTTATTCATTTCAGTCTGCTGGTTACAGGCATTTTTTAATTTCTTTTATTGGCAGCATCTGTGTGTGCGTAGCTGATAAGGGGACCAATACTCCCAAAATATGGTATAATGACGGACACCAGACCAAGCTGGCGCACATTGAAAGAACTATTAGTCCTTCAATTACTGTTATGCAAGTATGGAAGATACCCTGTGGCCTGAAAGAGTTAACCGTTTCAAAGCTGTGATAAATAATGAAATATTATTGGATGATTTGTATTTCCATGACGGCCCAGTGTGGCATGCCACTGGGATGTACCTCATGAATTATGCTAATGTGCCTTTGCGTAAAAATTAATGTAATTCCTCTTTTTGGGTGTAGTACGCTGGTTATTGTGCTGCCCAACATACTGTATGTTGAATAAATCTAAATCATGTCAAGGACACAAATCTCTGTTCCTGGTTGTTTGCGAGGTCTGGTATTCCTGCCAGGACAGTTTGTAAGGCATTCCCTGTCAAAAGTCTGAGGTCAGAATGGTGGACCTGAGTGCATGTGTTGGGAACCAGTGGGGCAAGTTAGGAGCTTCGGCTCACAGCCTCATCAAAGCTGGAAGGTCCCCGGGACTGGCGAACTTGCTAAGCATCTCCAGCCGCCAGGGGGCATTAGAGGGTCTTTTACATAGGAGATACAGCATCAGAGGAAGCTGTACATCACCTAAAGAAATAAGATAAGTCTGGTCTACAACCTTCTATCCCTTACAGCCAAGAAAGGCGCCATCTTGGCCTCTGTTTGGGTTGCAGTTGCCATGGTGCTGCAGGTGTGATCAGCTATGACATCAGCCATTTGAGAGCTTTGAAGTTTGGTTGAGAGCTGAAATAAGCACACTGGCATTCTTGACGGTAGCCATCGTCACTGTTTTAGGAGACCATTAAATTGGTAGGTGAAGTTCCTCTTTAAGACACTGAATGAGAAGGTTGCTGTCCCTTGAAGCTTTTCTGCATTAGGCCGCAGGGCCTATACAACCTTAAATTTTACAAATCTTGGCAACTGCGTCTATGGGGGCTCTGCATGAAAGATGTGCTAACGGGAACATTTCTGGTTGCCATGGCATCCAGCCAGAGGCCTTGTTTTCTTTACAGATCTGCATTGTGGCTGTGACAGTTGCTTTCTCCTGCTCACCCCATGGGGCTTATGTGTGAAAACAATGCTAGCAAGGAAATGCCTTGTTGCCCATAGCAACCAGTCAGCTTCCAATGGTCGTGTCCACAGTGAAAATGAAACAAAGATTCTGAGTGGTTCCTATGGGCATCAAAGCATGTTCTTTTAGCATTCTTCCCAGGCACATTCCTCTATGTGTGTTCATTGTATCCTATATTTAGATGAGGTGTATGTAAGCATATCTCCCACGGCAGAGCATTTGCAATCTGTGTGTAGAGGAGCTTCATCCTCTTTGCATGTGGCATTAGCAGTCTTAACATGCAGGATATGTGTGTGGGATTAGGAGGCCTTTTCCTGTAGGTGTCTGCAGATGAAGGGAAATGTGTCTTGGACATGCCGCATTGATGGTTTGCTTTCTATGTTCTGAAATGAGAAGTAAAACTGGCCGTACACTACGCATCAACTTTTTGTCCTTTCCCCGGGGGCTGAACAAGAAAAGGCTTTCAGTTCCCTCATCCATGCTAAAAGACTCTTGATTCCCCATCCACGCTATCCATTCTCCCATCCACGCTAAAAGTCTCCATATTCCCCTATTCATGCTAAAACACTCTCCATTCCCCCGCTACGCTAAAAGACTCTCAATTCCGCCAATCATGCTAACAGACTCTTAATTTCCCCATCCATGCTAAAAAACTCATGGTAAAAGACTCTCAGTTCCCCCATTCATGGTAAAAGACTCTCAGTTCCCCCATTCATGGTAAAAGACTCTCAGTTCCCCCATTCATGGTAAAAGACTCTCAATTTCCCCATTCATGGTAAAAGACTCTCAGTTCCCCCATTCATGGTAAAAGACTCTCAATTCCCCCATTCATGGTAAAAGACTCTCAGTTCCCCCATTCATGGTAAAAGACTCTCAGTTCCCCCATTCATGGTAAAAGACTCTCAGTTCCCCCATTCATGGTAAAAGACTCTCAGTTCCCCCATTCATGGTAAAAGACTCTCAGCTCCTCAATCCACGCTAAAAGATTCTTGATTCCCCCACTAGACTTATAAATTGCATTGTATGCACCTGTCACTATCAGAATACCCAACCGTGTCAGCTGATTGGTTGCAGCCACTGTTCTTCTGATCAATTTCGGAGAGGCTCCTTCAAGAAAAGTCTCTCATATAAAGATTTTCAAACTGAGTGGCTGGTGTCTCCCATGCCCTGGGTGCTGATACTAACACTGCAGAGCTTACCTCTACCCCATGCTCACAACTTGAAGCAAAAAACTTGAGAGACCTTCTCCTAATAATTTTCGGCCCGACTGTTCTGGGATTCTTCATTGCTCTCATCACTGAGGGTCGTAGAGAGAGAGGACATGGGGAGCCCAAACTCCAAGACATGAAACTGTTCAGGGTCAAAGGATTCCTTTGCTGCATTATTTCATGTATAGGAGGAGAAAATTGGTTCACCTGGTGGGCTAAAGATTCTAAAATATCTGGGTGCTCATGTATTTTCCTGTTCTGGTTACAAATTGGAAAAAGTTTTCAATGACAACGTTGCCCTGTTTTTCTCTCTTTTTAGGTACCACACCATCTCTTCAACCAAACTTCACAGATCCATCAATGACGTTTCCCACTGCGTACCATACTAAGGGTCCCTCTCCTCGCTGCTGTTACCTATCTGTACCCCTGTGCATAGTCCTGTTCCCCCTTTTCTTGGTAATAATCCTGTCCATGTATGGGGGTTCTTTGATGTATCTGAAAACAGGACCACGTGGTCAAAACTGAGGGTCATTATTTCTAATCAATGAGTGAGTCCGCCTGAAGTAGAAATTGATGAGTAGACATGTGTTGGGAGGAATTACTCACTGGCTTCTCATAGCAGCAAAGTACCTCCATTGGAGCTCCCTCTGCTCCATTCTTCATGGTGTAAAGTCATTGAGATATCTAAAAGGGAGAGTGAGAAAACCATGTGGTTGGTGGGAGGAGTTGGAAACATCGGTGGTAAGATATTAAGCCTTTCAGCATTCACACTGACCCTTTAAAGAAGACCTATAATGTACTGTTTTATATATACAGTATATATATAAAGAAGGGTATGGTAGGTAGAAGGAGGAAGGAGGGTAGGGTAGGTAGAAGTAGAAGGAGAGTAGGGTAGGTAGAAGTAGAAGGAGGGTAGGGTTGGTAGAAATAGAAGGAGGGTAGGGTAGGATAGAGGTAGAAGGAGGGAGGGTAGGGTAGGTAGAAGGAGGAAGGAGGGTAGGGTAGGTAGAAGTAGAAGTGGAAGGAGGATAGGGTAGGTAGAAGTAGAAGGCGGGTGGGGTAGGTAGAAGTAGAAGGAGGATAGGGTAGGTAGAAGTAGAAGGAGGGTGGGGTAGGTAGAAGGTGGAAAGAGGGTAGGGTAGGCAGCAATAGAAGGAGGGTGGGGTAGGTAGAAGTAGAAGTGGAAGGAGGATAGGGTAGGTAGAAGTAGAAGGAGGGTAGGGTAAGTAGATGTAGAAGGAGGGTAGGGTAGGTAGAAGTAGAAGGAGGGTAGGGTAAGTAGAAGTAGAAGGAGGGTAAGGTAGGTAGAAGTAGAAGGAGGGTAGGTAGAAGTAGAAGGAGGGTAGGTAGAAATAGAAGGAGGAAGGAGGGTAGGGTAGGTAAAAATAGAAGGAGGGTAGGGTAGGTAGAAGTAGAAGGAGGATAGGGTAGGTAGAAGTAGAAGGAGGGTGGGTTAGGTAGAAGGCGGAAGGAGGGTAGGGTAGGTACAAGTAGAAGGAGAAAGGAGGGTAAGTAGACCTCTCCCTCTTGAAATATTTCCTTTACTTGCACTTTCTTTTCCCCACTTTCACTTTTGCTGATTGCCGAGCTATAGGTATGACTCAGTAGATGTGTTGGACTTTTGAAAGAGACCACTGCTTCCCCACGGAGAACAAGGGTCCCACACTGCAGCTGCTGGCAGCGGACGGGCTTTTCTACTTAGGTGGTGGCTGCTTTAAAACTGTAAGATATTGAACACCTTTTGTTTTGGTGTTCCTGGACTGTATTAGAAGATTCCGTTGGCCTTTATATGTGCAAAGTAGCTCTTAATCATGGCAGAATAATATTATCTGAGAGGTCACTTTAGAATGAGCATTAAATACACCTTAGAGTGTGTGCAGTATACTGAATAATACAGAGAGGTAGAGTTATAGGTCCTCTGTGCTGTTCTTCTC
Organism: Nanorana parkeri; assembly: GCF_000935625.1. Taxonomy (NCBI): domain Eukaryota; kingdom Metazoa; phylum Chordata; class Amphibia; order Anura; family Dicroglossidae; genus Nanorana; species Nanorana parkeri. Next base: position 459,356 of record NW_017307236.1, on the reverse strand, counting down.
TCTGCTGCTTATGTTGCCCATCTTCTTATTAGTCCTCAGACAGAAAAATGGCAACATCCGAAAAATGGACAAGTCTGAGTCCTAACCCCAGTCACATTGAAATGCTGTGGGGTCACCTGAATCATACTATTAAAGCAAAACATCTTCAAATTTTAGACCAACTTAAATATATCCTTGAATATAAGAATGAGCCAAAACACCAGCTACAGGGATGATTTTGTGGCACTTATGGAAAAGAAATGAGGTTTCAATGGCCACTAAATGTACTTTGTATAGAGAAAAACTTACTTTTTTTCAGCAATAATGTCGATTTCCTAAATCATTTGTTTAATAAAGTTATGGCAATGTAAAGTGTTGTGTGTGTTGTTTGTTAAATAAGCCTGTGCTGTGTGAAGTAGGAATAAACCTCATATGAAGCATTCCCCCCCTTAGCTCCATGTTAATATTGATAATTGTCGGCTATTCAACAATATTTCTCCCCAAAGATTTACATTCATGTACACAAAATTTGTACGGCCGGTTCTATGCTTGCGGCACTTGCGAAATGGAGAGCGCTCACTGTTGGGTCAGATGACTTCCTGCTTCGGCACCATTTGTCCCATGATTCCTTGCACCTAGGCCGTAATGCACATGCATGCCCGCTCTAATAGCATCAGGTGACCTCCTGCTTTAGGACCACATATCCTATGATTCCTCGCATCCAGCCCATAACACACATGCGTGCCCCCTCTAGTAGCTTCAAGTGACCCCCTAGATTGGGACTATGTGCCCTGTGATTCCTCATGCTCAGCTCGTAATTCACATACAGTACTTGCCCCCTCTAGTAGCATTAGGGACCTCCTACGTTGGGACCATGTGTATAATGATAACTCACAACCAACCCATAATGCGCATGTGTGATCGCTTTAGTAGCAAGTGACCTGTGTTGGGACTATATATCATGATTCCTCATGCTCAGCCCCTTAATGCACATGTGTGCCGCCCCTCTAGTATCATCAGGTGACCTCCTATGTTCAGACTATGTGCCCTATGATTCCTTATGCTCAGCCCATAATGTGCATGTGTGCCCACTCTATTAGCATCAGGTGACCTCCTGCATTGGGACTATCTGCTCTATGATTCCTTGTGTCCAGCCCATAATTTACATTATTATCCAGCCTACTCTAGTAGCATCAGGTGACCTATTACGTTGGGACTACATACTCTGTGATTCCTCATGCTCAGCCCATAATGTTCATGGGTGCCTGCTCTAAGAACATCAGGTGACCTCCTTTGTTGGTACTATGTGCTCTATGATTCCTCATGCCCAGCTCATAATGCACATGAGTGTCTGCTCTAGTAGCATCAGGTGACCTCTTGCATTGGGACTACATGCTCTATGATTCCTTTTGCCCAGCACATAATGTGCATGTGTGCCCACTCTAGTAGCATCAGGTGACCTCCTGTATTGGGACTATGTGCTCTATGATTCCTAGCTCCCAGCCCACAATGCACAGGCGTGCCCACTCTAGTAGCACCAGGTGGACTCTTGCGTTGGGACTATGTGCCCTATGATTCCTCGCTCACAACCCATAATGCACATGCGTGCATGCTCTAAAAGAGCTTCAGCTGGTCCTTCTTCTTAAACATTCTTTGTCTCAGTAGGGAGTTTTCACGTCAGATTGGTTATAATTGGGCTCTTAGGAGACCTGGCATGGCAGCGTAGACACGATATTTGGTGAAATACCAGGGGTATACATTTTTTTGCAAGATTGTGCTAAAAACACAGGCTCTCTATCTGTGTAGGGTTGGAGGGATGGTGGGTGCAAATGGCCTACAGGTATAACACTTACATTAATCAATACATTTCAAAGCTACTGAT
>NW_017307236.1:448043-457452 GCF_000935625.1 Nanorana parkeri | reverse complement strand
GGGGGGGGGGGGGCCCTGATGACCTCTCTCTGATCTGTGAGTAACGATGCCAAGATCTTTTGTGCATCTGAAATCATCTCCACACTGTAGACTCCTTTCCTTAATGATACAGGACTGTATTATCTTTACATGTTCTATGTTTAATTTGCCTCAACAACCTAATTGGGCCCCCCTTTCACCCCCAGGCCCCACAGCAGCCGCCTGGGCTTCGATGGCTATAGTTACGCCACTGGGTGTGTCTATTATTCTGTCCCCGTGCTCTGCTGGCTCCTAGAAGATATCCTGAGCTCTGGTGACAGAAGAGTTAAACCTCCATGTGTACCGGGGTCACAGTCCTCCACATGGTAATATGAGCAAAGTTCAGAGCATCAGATAGGGAGATATGGAGATGTGTGCACACACAGGAACACAACACAGATGTGGAGGACACACAATATGCACACCTAGGCTATGCGGGGCTACCCTACCCAGCACTGAGCAACCACATACTCAAGATAAAGGGACGGGGGGGCCAGGAGCTGCCATAAGGTAAGAGACTGTGGTGTATGTACGTATTATACAGACAGACGATATGTTCCAATTTTCTGATGTTCATATGTACTAACATTTCCGTTAGTCGATCCTGATTTTCCCAACAACAGTCCCGTGTCCCAAAGTGCATCCCTGAAACTGTCTTCCATATTTAACATTGGCTGACCAAGTCTCCCTGCGACAGTACATCTACGCACATCTGACGCTGGACAAACACATACATAAGGAAATGGACATCATTTCCATCGACTGAATCCAACAAACAAATACTGTGTGATCTGCCATGAATAATTGTGACCACTTTTCCAACTCGATTTAAATTTTTCTAACAAAATTATTATTTATTAATATTTCTCCATAACATAAAAAAAATCAACATTTTATATTTACAGACATTTGAAACATTTACAAAATTGACCGTTGTTTTTCTGAAAATAAATAAACCTTCACAACGTTATTAACTAATTTTTCCCCCCCGAAAATTATTATTAAAGTAACGTGTCTCCATAACTTATCAGAAAAATAAGATTTTTATATTTATGGTGATATAATACATTTACAAAATTACAAAAATGTTTTAATTATTTTTTAAAAATCTTCAAAATTTTATTAGTTGTTATATTTTAGTAATATGTCTCTAAACCTTCCAACTTTTTCATATTCACAGTAATTTAAAAATGTAGAAAATCAACAATTTATTGTTTTTCTAAAAAAAAACAAAAAAAAATCTCACAACTTCATTAACTGTTTCTTGAAAATGATCCTCAATGGAATTTGCCTCCGTAGCTATAAAAATTTCATTTTTATATGTTCAGTCATCATTCCTAGGCAGGCTGTATGTGCATGCAGACCGTCATAGGTAACACCCACATGTAATGCTGAGGCTCCATGACTGAAAGACCTGAAATAGTATTAATAAAAGGGGGCGAGACAGGGGCAGTCAGGCTGGGGAGTAAAGACCTAGATAATGCTGGATGTCCTCCAGCCAGGAAATGAGTCGGGCTCTCTCTGACTTGCTGCGGCTTCTAATGCACATTGTGAGAAGCTCTCAGTGTGCAGTGAACTCAAAGGAAGCCATTTCAGACCACTAGAGGAGCCGCTGTAACTGTGCAAGACTGATGGGAAGGCCGGAGTTCGGTTTTGGAAATACTATCAAATAGAAAATATCAGCTTTGGTGTCTATTCACAATGAGCCGAATGATCAGCTGCACTGAGATCTGAGATTCTCTGGAAACTTCTCTGAAACCTGAATAAAATGATCCGGCTTGCAGGTACGGAAGGCTGTGATGTGACCTTTGTCAGTGTTTGTATTCTTCATTAAGGCTTAGAAGCTTAGGATACCATTGCCCTGGTGACCTCCATCTATCAGCGGGTGATGTCACTCCCTACGAGCCTTGCTACAATCAGTATCACGCACTGTGCACATGTAGTACACTTGTATGGATTGATGGCATCATGTGGACAAGGATATTTGCAAGCTGCACTTTATACCATAGACATTTCATATATTGTTCTCCTCCCGTTGTTTTAGAAAAGGAAAGGGAATGCGGAGATCATTTTCAGTGTGCTGCACATTGAGCACACATTAGCCCTATGTACAAATTATGTGCTATTGTCTGTGAAGGTTCTCATTGACCCAGGTGATGGCATAGCTAGTGGTAGTAGTTGGTCACATTCACCTGGACTTGTTCTGTAATGTTGAAGGTCTGTGAAGGTTCTCATTAATCCAGGTCATGGTATACAGATGTTCCTCGCTTACCGACTTACCTGTTTTGCGACCACTCGCACTTACGACGGACCGCCGATCGACCTTCGACCTTGCGCGTCAGCGTCAGTGCGCCGTGTCGCCAGCGGTGTCCTCCGATCTTCACTGCGGGTCCCGGTAAGTATTTTAATTGCCCGATGTACAGTACACTGTTCGGTACTGTACATCGGCAACGCTATACAGTACTGTACTAATGCAGTACAGTACTGTATAGAGTTCCTCACTTAACGACCAATCCGTTTAACGACCTGGTCGTAGGAACGGAACTCGTCGTTAAGTGAGGAATACCTGTAGATAGTAGTAGTTGGTCACATTCATCTGGACTTGTTCTGTAATGTTGAAGGTCTGTGAAGGTTCTCATTGATCCAGGTCATGGTATAGCCAGTAGTAGTTAGTCCCATTCATCTGGACTTGTTCTGTAATGTTGAAGGTCTGTGAAGGTTCTCATTGATCCAGGTCATGGTATAGCTAGTGCTAGTTGGTCACATTAATCTGGACTTGTTCTGCATTGATGAAGGTCTGTGAAGGTTCTCATTGATCCAGATCATGGTATAACTAGTGGTAGTTGGTCACATTCAGCTGGACTTGTTCTGCATTGATGAAGGTCTGTGAAGGTTCTCATTGATCCAGGTCATGGTATAGCTAGTGCTAGTTGGTCACATTAATCTGGACTTGTTCTGCATTGATGAAGGCCTGTGAAGGTTCTCATTGATCCAGGTCATGGTATAACTAGTGGTAGTTGGTCACATTAATCTGGACTTGTTCTGTAATGTTGAAGGTCTGTGAAGGTTCTCATTGATCCAGATCATGGTATAACTAGTGGTAGTTGGTCACATTCAGCTGGACTTGTTCTATAATGTTGAAGATGTTTCGTAGCTTCTCCAAGCCATATATATATATATAAAGGGGCGTAACTACAGATCATGGCCCATGGCAACAATTTTATGGGGCCCCCTGGTGACCTCTCTCTGTGGCAGTATCCACTGTGACAAAACTGTTAATGATCTCAACGTACATTATGGCTACATCAAGGATGGGCAGCATGAAATCTGTGAGCATAATCAGTACACTACTATGGAGTAAGGATGACCACGGGTAGCTGTGTAATGGGAAAGGCCCCGAACGCAGCTGATTGGTCATACAGTGACATCTTCATTCAAGGCTCGGATGGACTTGGTTTTGGTCCACACCCGAACTAGGAAGCCTCTTATAATAGCTGGCCATACCCCGGTAGAATTTCATTAAAAAATTTGTATGGCAATTCAGAAAAATGGTTCAACAAAACGTTCAATGGTACCACCGTGGGCTCCAAAAATTCCATATTATATTTCATTTGTGCGATTTTGGGGCAGTTTACATGAACAAATGTTCGTGATCTTAAAAGTTCTATTTTGGGATTAAGGTTCTCCGAGCACATGCGCATTACAATCATTACGATTTTTCCAGGTCACGAATCACATTCACAGAATTTTGTCGAATTTTGACGAATTGCGGAACATCTCCATCCTTCTCCTTCAGTTTTCAAGTTTTTGAATTAAAGGAGAACTATGAGGCGACTGCTTTTCACTCATCCTCATAGTTCTAGCCGACCAGTGACAATGAGACTGTCACAGGTCGGCTCAGTAGATCGGGAAGTGAGCGAACACATACCGGCGCTTGCTCACTTCTCGATCCTGTCACGGCTCTCTGCCGTGACAGGGGAGGGACTGGATTCCCCCCTCCCAGCTCCGATCCTCCAGTGCTGACTGGCAGAACGGACGGGGGAGGGGGCGTGTACAGCTGGCTCTGCCTCTAGATAGGCAGAGCCAGCTGTCACTCACGCAGCTGGGCGGATCCAGACATAATTGTCGAGATCCGCTTCGGCGTCTCTCTTCTAGACTGCAGATTTTGTTTGCCTCCAATGCAGTGATAGGCAACTGTCAGCCCTCCAGCCAGGGCCAGTGCTGCCACTAGGCAAACTAGGAGCGGAACTTAGAGACAACTTTCTCTCTCAGGTCCGCTCTTGTGCTCAGTGGGGGGGTTTCAATAGCCAGTCTGCTATTGGCTGTTTCAAATTAAAATAGCCAATAGCAGTCTAGATATTGCTCTCGGCTGCTTACATTCACCTGTTGCCTGTTGAAGCTAGCCGGCAGGAGAATGGGGCAGCACAAGAGGGAGAATGGGGGTTGCGCTGCGGGAGGAGGGCTGGTCTTGCCTAGGGCGTAAAATCAGCCCTGTCTCCAGCTGTGCTGAACCTACATATCCCACCATGCCTGTGGCTGTCAAAGTCTTTCAATGCCTCATGGGACTTGTAGTTTCATCACAGCTGGAGGGCCGTAGTTTGCCTACCCATGTTCTAATGGGTTCCCTCCTGCTCTCAGGCCCAAGAGCAGCCAGAAAAAAAGCAGCCAACATATTCCTCTCCTATCAAATGTTCTGTAAGATGGTGTCATTCATTTTAGAGCTTCGGCTAAACCAGAAATACATCCCCAGCACTCACTGTATATGATTGTGGTTGGCCAATCACCAAAGCTGTCACAATTGCAATGTTAAAGCTGACCTCCGGCCTCCCCATCAGCCATGCACAGTTGTACCGGCTCCTCTCCTGGACTGAAATGGCTTCCTCTGATTTCACAGCAAACTGTGAGCTTCTCACCATGTGCATTAGAAGCTGCTGCAAGTCAGATAGAGCCCGCCTCGTTTCCTGGCTGGAGAACATCCAGTGGCTCTAGCATTTTCCTTCCCAGTCTGGCTGTCCCTGGCCGGCATCTTTCATTCTTTGTATTTCCGTTCTTACAGTCACGGAGACTCAGCATCACATGTGGGCATTACATAGGGTAGTCTGGATGCGAATACAATCTGCATAAGACCACACACCCCTCCAGACTGACATCCACCCATCAAGCCTTTTTACATTTGCATAACTCCTCCCAACAGCCAGCCCACTACATGCATCAGGACTGAGAGCTCTTAAGTGGCATACTGAGGCATGGTGCTATGATGTTTTCAGAAAGCTGTGCACAGAACCCTGCCAGCGCCTCCCACCAGCAATGATATGCCTGCATTACACACATCGAAGCACAGAGACCCAATGATGGGGTCTAAAATAAAGCTGGTCATACACGACTCAAATTCCAAGATCAAATTGGACAAAATTTGACCCAGAGGTGGCACTGTCAGCACCAAACCCTAATTACAAAATCAAAGGAGCCGGTGGAAAAATTTCAGCCAAACAGCAACTGCATCCAATCAGCTTCAGTCACCGCGTGGCTATTCAGACAGCCATGGGTGCCAGCTGTATATCTCTCATTCAGCCTCTGTATGTATAATGGAAATGGAAAGGTTTTGTGCAGGGGCGTAACTAGAAATCACAGGGCCCCATAGCAAAATTTTGTATGGGGCCCTGTGATTTCTAGTTACACCCCTTGAAGAGCCCACATAGCTCACCTGAGGGTGACCCTGCAGAGCCCACCATAGACTGTCTATGGTGGGCTCTGCAGGGTCACCCTCAGGTTGGCTGGTCACACTCCTTACCTGTCCGCCTCTTCTTCCTCCGTCTTCCCTCCTCCGTCGCCGGGCCCGCTCCGTCCTCCGTCGCCGGGCCCGCTCCGTCCTCCGTCGCCGGGCCCGCCTCCTCCTCCATCAGCGGCCCCGCCTCCTTCTCTGATGCTGACCCCCCCGGGCCCCGCCTCCTCCTCCCCGCCACATCCAGCCTCCTTCACCGCTGCTGACTCTCATTGACTCAGCAGTGGCAATGGAGAAGAACGCAGCGCTGCACAGATCACGGTGATCTGAACAGCGGTGCGTTCGAACCCATAGCGACCCAGGCGGCCCGCACGACATCAGGGGGGTGTCCTGGCCGGGGTGGGTCGCTATGGCTATTGTTACGCCACTGTTTTTTTGTATAAATGTCGCCAGCATGTTGATTGGGAGGGTGTGGGTGGGGTAAGAACCAGGAGAGGCCGAATACAAGCAGATTCAGCTTCATATACTCCGGTGTATCTAATCAGTCTTTTGCTCCATGTGTGGAATCACATCAGAGATTGTTTCTTGTCTCGTACAGATAAAATAATTAGTTGGTCAAGAAGCAGAAACCTTTACCCCAATATGTGTATCAATAACGAGTGCCAAAGTCCGGAAATGATTAGATAAAAGTGGAACTGATGCCTGGAGCAAGAAGACACATGCCCGTCCTAATGTATCTGTCGGAAATCTCCTTTCTCTCTGCGCTGACTTCTCCTAATGATTCAACGGATTTCAAAGTGTATAATAAACGTTAAAATACGGGGAGTGCAAAGGTGACCCTAAAGGTGCCGCATCCCTACAATATAGTCACACTTCCCTGATGTCTTACAACACAAATAGTGAGTATATACAGTACCTGATGGTGAAGCTTTCTGAGCCAGAGTGCCCAAACTGGATCACTAAACCAACTTATGTATCTCAAAGTGCCAACCCTGCAATTGCAACCTCTGCAGGCTCTTAGGTGTTCTGTACAGGCTCTCAGGGGCGCAGTGTGGGCTCTCAGGGTTCTGAGCCAGAGTGCCCAAACTGGATCACTAAACCAACTTATGTATCTCAAAGTGCCAACCCTGCAATTGCAACCTCTGCAGGCTCTTAGGTGTTCTGTACAGGCTCTCAGGGGCGCAGTGTGGGCTCTCAGGGGCGCAGTGTGGGCTCTCAGGGGCGCAGTGTGGGCTCTCAGGTGGTCAATAAAGGCTTTTGGGGCGCTGTGCGGCTCTCAGGTGGTCTGTATGGGCTCTCATGGGGGAGCCTCAGCTTTAGTAATACATGTATATGGCTCCCAGACCCAAATGGCATTTGGAGCTCCCGAATGCAAATCAGAAATTCGGATTCCGAATGCCATTCGGGTCTGGGAGATCCAGCTTCAGTATTAATATCTGTATCTGGTTTTCTGTGGTATGCACAACGAATATTCGTAAACTCATCCGAAAATCGTGCTAATCAGAAAACCCAAACCGAATTGAATTTCAGATCTGAAACCCGAATCCCGAAATAACGAAATATCCAAACCAAATGTTTCCGCAGCTTACAGGTCTAATTGCCTTGCCCTTCACATAACACACAATATCACAATATTGCATTTTGCATGTCTCATTATTAATAGGGATTTCCAGAAGGAGTTTCAACACGTTTTGTGAATGTTTCACTTCTTCAGGGACAAGGTGGACATCTATGGTATGCAATGGACAGCTACAATGCCTGGCCACAAAAAACAAGTCACCACCTGGATTTATCTAAGCAAAGGTCAGAGCCTTCCATTGGATAAGTGTTATGATCTGGGGTTGCTTTAGTTGCTCAGGTCCAGGTTCAGCAATGTTATGTCCCCCAAAAAACGAGGTCAGCTGTCTACCTGAATATACTGAATGATCAGGTTTTTCCATCAATGGATTTTTTCTTCCCTGATGACACATTGGACATATTCCAAGATGACAATGCCAGGATTCATCGGGCTCAGATTGTGAATGAGTGGTTCAGGGAGCATGAGACATCATTGTCACACATGGATTGGCCACCACAGAGTCCAGACCTTAACCCCATTGAGAATCTTTGGGATGTTCTGGAGAAGACTTTACGCAGTGGTCCGAATCTCCCATCATCACTACAAGATCCTGGTGACAAATGAATGCAGCACTGGATGGAAATAAATGTTGTGACATTGTATAAGCTTACTGAAATGATGCCACGGGGGAATGAGTGCCGTAATCAAAGCTAAAGGTGGTCCAATGAAATATTAGAATGTGTGACTTTTTTTGGCCAGGCAGTGTATGATACATAATATAAGCTGTTAACAATCACAGTATACGATGATGGATACACATTTTATATTGATCATTTGTGCATAATAAACTTCTAACTCACATGAAAACTCTCATCAAATTTCCTAATCAATTAGAAACAAAGCTTGTGCGTGTCAACACATGACCTCTCTTAGAGCTCTGGAGGGTCCCAGAAGAGTCTTCAGGAAAGGAGAAACCAATCTGATGGTCATACAGAGAGGAAATTAGCAAGAGAAGTGTGTCAAACCCATTTTCAATATTACATTATGCGTGTCTCAGTATTAATAGGGGAGGACAGAAGAAGTCCAAACATGATTTGACTTGACTCGGACCTCACCTTTCTTCCCCACATCCAATCGCTATCCAAATCCTGCCGCCTTCACCTTCACAAAATCTCCAAAATACACCCCTTCCTCACCAATGAAACCGCTAAATTACTAATTCACTCACTTGTCGTCTCCTTAAAATTCAAAATATTAACAATGACTTACAAAGCCATCCACAACTCTGCCCCCGGCTATATCTCCAACCTTCACCCTATCCGTCCCCTCCGCTCTTCCAAAGACCTCCTGCTTTCCAGCTCCCTCGACAACTCCTCCCATGCCCGCCTCCAGGACTTCTCTAGAGTCTCTCCTATCCTCTGGAACTCTTTACCCCAACCTGTCCGTCTGTCTCCCACCTTGACAGCCTTTAGTCGATCCCTAAAGACTCCTCTCTTCAGGGAAACCTATCCCACCTCAACCTAACCACTGAACCATCACGTTCTCAAACAATTCCTCCCCACACAGCTACCTCCTCATGTATACCTTCCCCCTCCCATTTAGCTTGTAAGCCCTCGGGGGCAGGTCCCTCCTTACCATCTTGTCTTGAATTGTATTGCGATTGTAATGTCTTCCCTATATTGTAAAGCGCTGCACAAACTGTTGGCGCTATATAAATCCTGTGTAATAATAATAATAATATTCTGTGAATGAATTCACGTCTTCCGGGATCAATTAACAAACAACCAAACTTTCTGGGGTCAATTGCCCAGACAGGATATAGATGGGGGCTTTTAATTGATGCTCATGAACTAAATATGAAAACCAGGTTGCACATAAAATCTTCTCACATTTATTAATTCCAAAATGTTAAAAAAACAAACTATAACAAAAATGCATAAAAACGCAAGTAAATAAGGACAGTAGCACAGAGTATATACATAACCCGCCCAGGACCTTGTACTATATCCCATGTTAGTCCATAATATTATCTAGTGAATTGCTTCTGAGAGATAAGATGTTTCAAAATATTGAAGATATAGTTAAGCATGGGTCCTAGTTCTTACCGCGTT
>NW_017307236.1:435951-448007 GCF_000935625.1 Nanorana parkeri | reverse complement strand
GCCAGGGAGTAAATAAAAGGAATGTCTGGGAAGCTGATGGAAGAGCTGATACAGTAAATCTTGTTTTTACTGATAAAAGGTTTCCCAGGCATAGGTTCTGCTGGTCTGCAGATTGTGTTTTATGATGCCATGTAAAAATAAATTTGCCTTTTGTATGTGCAGGTGACGTATATACATAAGGTTCAAGATGGAGGATTTTGTAAGGAAACATATCCTGGCCATCAGTGTCTTCCAATGGGTGTTGACCTTTCTGCTCATGGGTAAGTGGAGGAGAAAAAAATCTGAATTATTTCTGTTATTCATTTGTGGACCTCTTTCTGACCTTCAATGTTGTGTCCAGAGGGCCATATCGGTGGTGCATATGAGGACATATCAGAGCTAAGACCACTCTCACATTCAGTAGGAGCTTCCAGGGCCATTTACACATAGCCATTGACCCTCGGCTACATCCTGCAGCACTCAGTAGGTTCTCTTCATGGAGGTGTCTGAGAATCCAACACATCCCCCTGCAGACTAGGACTGGCCTTCATCCCTGGATTTTACAGTGTAATCCCAAAAGCCTAACATATCCTCCTGAAAGTGCCCAATCCACGTTGATTCCTCCTCAGGGCAGACCTAGGGTTGCCACCTTTTCTACAAGCGAAACCCAAACGCACTCTAGCGAGGCGCAGACATTTTTTTGTGAGAATCAGTGATGGCTTATTCATATGTAAATAGCGCCACCCATTCATATGTAAATATAAATGTTGAGACTATTTGCAGTAGCACCTATCTTAATTTTGGTTGCCCCTGTCTGCCTGACATCTCGTGTCCGGGTTTCTGCTGTAATGAAACCCGTACACAGCATTCAAAACCCGGACTGTCCGGGTAAATCCTGGACAGGTGGCAACCCTAGGCAGACCTGAGAAACTTATAGTCCTCTCTGCATGCAAAGGAAGTTTAGTCTTTTTCCATAATACATTGATCATTGGATCAGGCACTCACTTTACCAGCAACAATATTTCACAATTACTCTATCTAGCAGTTTTTTTAAAGCCTGATAGGCTACCCCTGGAGGAATGCAGTTCCTGGTCCATGTTCCCTAATGACAGAGGACTCCATGGATTGTTCACATGGCAGGCCTAGGTGTATCACACCACAGAGAGAACAGTGTTCTTCCTCTGACTCCAAAGACCTTCACACATCAGCAACCTCAACAGGAACCCTTTCTCCTGATTGGGGAGAATTTTCCTCAAATTAGAAAAAAAATGATGGTCAAATCTCTTAAAGGTCTAGTAACACCTCCGACACAAAGAATTGACCAAGCTGCGGTGACCAGAAGGTTGTATGGGCTTCTCCCCTGGAGTAACAGATGAGCGGGGGTAAGCATAAATCCTCAGCAGGAGAGACACCAGCCATGCTCCAGAGGTCCTCTATGTTCCAGGTACCTCCAGCAGACATCAGCTTCTCTGGTTCTCCTCCTCTGATAACAGCACAGGCCTCCTCCATACTTGAGGCCTAGGGAAACTCTTCCCAAACTCTAGCCTCTGCCCACCCCCAGGCCTAGCCTGGGGGTGGCTGGGCAGCACCCAGTCCAATTCTAATCCATGGCTGGTCCCGACTAGTCTGAGCACATGGCAATTCCCTCCAGTATATGTATCCTATCCCAGCATGCACCCCTGGTTTAGAGAAACCCAGTGATTGGCTGCTGTACTGTACATACACTTACAGTGCCTCTCATTGGCTGTTCCACAATACAGCAGAGTCACACTCCACCCAGGTGGTGCCAGACACCTGGAATTAACCAGATAAATTCCAACTACAATCCAACCAGGCTGGCTACAGCCATGGCAATAACTAAATGTCTAGTATCCACCTCACAAAAGGTGATGGGGGCTACACTTTCTTTTGTTTAGTGACCCTGCATTTCTCTACATAAGTAAGCTGTGTAAAGTAATGAAGGTCAGGACTCATAAGGACCCAAAACACACTCTGAAAATTGTTACTGATCTAGAGATAAAACATTTTATGAGGTCTTGGATAAATGGTGCTATACAAGTCCTCAGGCTGGTGGGCTACATGTTTGAGCAGATGGGCTGGGGACAGAGTTCCTAGATCATACACATCATGAGAGAAACACGGTGTATACCCAAAAGGACAATGTGTATAGAGACAATCAGAGAATGAACTTAGAAGGCATTGACTTTAAAAAATATATGGATGAACCACTAACTAATGGACTGCAGAACTCTGAAATGGTGGAATGCATGTACCGGTATGCCATGCACAATTGTATCCCATTGCAAAGCAGCTGCACCACGAGGACAAAGAATGTGACTGTTGGGAGTGATATTACCAGGTTATGGACATTACTTGTTGTTGGCCAATCCTATGCTACCTTTGTATGGCTTTCCTTTTACTTAAAGTGGAATTTTCAGTAATTTTAGACGTCTGCACGAAAACATTCTTGACATGTTACAGCTGTACCTTCCAACATTACAAAGCAGTCCTCAAACTCCAGTCCAGTGACTTTGACCTTGATAAAGATGGACTAAGCTTCATCAAAATGTTGACAATAAAATTCGGACACTTTGACTTATGTCCCCTGCAAGACCCGTGAGTGGAGGAGGGGACGTTCACCCGGCGGAATGAGGTATGCTGCCGGTCCCCTTCTCTCTCCTGACACTGTCGGGATCTCGGTCCATGACCAAGTGCCCGACTTTTTGGAGGGCGTGACACCAAAATGACTGTCAGTCATTTTGGTGTCACCCCTCCAATGGAATCAATAGTACAAAATCACCTGCACTCCATACAGCGTACAGACCTTGAGTAAGAGGTTGGTGCTTGAAGTGACAACACGGATGGCGTCGTGTCAGATACAGTCCATAATAGAAGTCACCAGCACTCGATTATATGTGCAAGAAGTAAAGCACTTTTTATTCAACCGTCACATGCGTCAAACAGCCAACGTTTCGGGGCCACGCAGGGTCCCTTCTAGGTCACTATGTCGCCCATAAGAAGGGATCCTGCGTGGCCCCCGAAACGTTGGCTGTTTGATGCATGTGACGGTTGAATAAAAAGTGCTTTACTTCTTGCACATATCATCGAGTGCTGGTGACTTCTATTATGGACCCCTCCAATGGAGTCACCTGGGTGTGGGCCGCACCCCCGCACCTCCCTTGTGACGCCACTGCTTATATAGCTTTGGAGAAGATGTGCTGTTAACTAAAAAGAAGCCCAATACGTAAATTACATAATTATTACAGATATAAGATGCCCGTGACCCACAGCTACAATGAATCAAAAGTCCTTTTTGACATTGCAGTTTATGCTCTGCTCTTCTGTCTCCACCCAGGTATATTTTTCACCCTGCTGCTCATCTATCTTCTCTTCACCTCATTTTGGGTGTTTTCGGTGGTCTATTTCACCTGGTTGCTATTCGATTGGGACACTCCAGTTCGAGGTAACAGTCTTTTTATAAATACATGTGACGCTCTGATACATACTCATTCTAATATTTTCTTATTATTCAGGAAGCTGCACTCACTGGGTCTTGATTGTCTTCGGCAGGTGGTCGCAGAATAGAGTGGATAAGGAATTGGACAATATGGAAGCATTTTAGAGACTACTTCCCTATAAAGGTATTTATTTAATAATATAATTATGAGTATGTTCATGCAACTAACTTGACTAACATTCCATGTACCTTTTAGGTGATCCTTGATTTTTCTGGTGGTTTAATTTTGATTTTGTAGTTTATTAATTAAGATGGATGAATTAGTCATATAATATAGTAAAACATTGGGGGTTACCGTTGCAGGGTAATGACCTTTTAGGGCCCTGGAAGGGTCTGTGCCATAATCCACTCTGGATAAATCTGACCAATGGAGTCTCTAAAGCTGACCATATGGATTCCAATTTTATTTGTGCAATTAGATCTAGTAATAGAGCCTGCATGACTGTATATAGAATTGCTGTGGATTATGGCAAATGCAGTTAACTGTAGCACTCTTCATGGCATGCTTAGAGTTCAGGAGGTGGAACCAAGTTGTGTGTGAATAAGAGGGAACCAAGTTCAATGTGAATAACTTAGAACCAAGTTCCCAATGTGAATAATGTTATTTAAGATAAATATCAAGAGAACTAAGGCTATGACAACAAGACTAATGGAGGTTAGGACAACTTCAGAGTTGATGTTGAAGACATAGCAGTAGATGACATTGTCTGCCTCCTTGGAACAATTGTTCAACAGTAAAGCATCCAGGAGTCAAGAAATATGATGCAGACTGGAACTTAGGAGAACAAGTTTGAAAGATCTAGAAAAGATCTTTAAATGTACTGAGGTGCCTAGAAGAACAAAGATCAGAGTTGTCCAGGCTATGTTTTTTTCTTCAATATGCAGAGGATTCAAAGGATCCAACGCAGACTGGAACTTAGAAGAATAAGTATGAAAGATCTAGAAAAGTAACAGCAAAGGATCCAGGAGTCAGTAAATATGATGCAGACTGGAACTAAGAAGAACAAGGATGAAATATCGAGAAAAGATCTTCAAAGGTACTGAGGTGTCTACAAGAACAAAGATCAGCCTATGGTATTTGCTCCAATCTGCAGAGGATTCAAAGGATCCAGCAGTCAATAAATATGATACAGACTGGAATTCAGGAGAACAAGGATGGAAGATCTAGGAGAGATCTTCAAATGTACTGAGGTGCCTATGAGACCAAAGATCAGAACAAAGATCAGAGTTGTCCAGGCTATGGTATCTGCTCCAATCCGCAGAGGATTCAAAGGATCCAACACTCAGGAAATATGGTGCAAACTGGAACTTAGAAGAACAAGGATGAAAGATCTAGAAAAGATCCTCAAAGATCCTATAAGAACAATGAGTTTTACAGGGTATGGCATTTTCGCCAATGTGTAGAAGACACTGCTCCCTCCCGGCATGCAGCCATCAAGCCTCTATGACTAAGCCGTGTAGGGTAAAATGTGATAGATAGGGGTGGACCAGAGATGGGACGGCATGGTTGGAGTTTCAACAAAGCTGATTTTATTCTGTCTGGGACCGGGATTCTGGAACTATGGTATTATCTGTCACTCTGTATGAATATGAAAGCTGGGCAATGAAGAAGCAAGACTGGAAAAGTAATGATGTCTATGACATTTGGTGTTGGCCAAGAATTCTAGGAATATGGTGGCCTCCAATAAACACAAATAAATGGATCCTTCAACAAATCAAGCCAAACCTTTCATTAGAAGTTCAGATGACTAGACTGAAGTTGTCCTATTTGGACATATTATGAGAAGAACCGACTCAGATCAGACAACTATGGTTGGAGAAGTTGAAAAAAGAAGAAAGCAACCAGAAATAAAATGGCTGGAAGTATGAGCATGCCATTGTGAAGGCTGGACACCCAAACAGAAGACAAATCATTCTGGAGAAGCACTATCCATTGACTTGACACCACTTAATAATTGCAGTAGTAATTTTTGTCCAGTGGAAGGTGAATTTTATCCCAAATTGGTACAAAAGCAATTTGCTGTAGTATGAAAAAGGCCAATTTGTTTTATTACAAGCAAACTCTATTTCACTCAAGGGTGCACTCTTTCTATTTGTCCTGATGACCATTGTTACCAGGACAAAAAGTGATGGGAAACCCAACATTTTACAGTTGTCCCAGTTACACAAGAAGGTAAGAGGAAGTCTAGACTGGGGACAACTGGTCAGGTAACAAATATCTAAAAGGGGTTGCCTTCACTTTGGAGAGATTTCTTCCTACTTCCCGTTATGTCTCCAAGACAGGAAGTGAAGGGAAATGTCCCTAGCAGGTCACAGGACTAAAAAAAGTTTGGAGATTGTATCCCTTTGACATTCCATCCAAAACTAAAAAAAGAGTTTGGCCTATAGATACATTATGGATTAAACCCGCCATGAGAGAAATTCAAGGGTCGCCACTACCTTCTATAAATGCTCATCAACCAGTAATGGCAGCCGCCATCTTTCCTTTAATCACTTAATAACATCTCACTGTGTACATCTTGTGTAAGATTAGCAACGTCTGTTTGTATCTTCTGAATCTTTACAGCTAGTGGCGTCTTCTGCACTCAGCCCCGACAGGAACTACGTCCTTGGTTGTCACCCCCATGGCATTTTCTCTGTGTCCTCCTTTTGCAACTTTGGTACTGAGGCCACTGGTTTCTCTGAGCTCTATCCAGGAATCCGCCCCAGGCTGGCGGTCCTCGCTGGGTTGTTCCGGCTGCCCATATACCGCGACTACGTCATGTCGGCAGGTAAGCCCTTCAATGAGAATGAAATAATTACTTTGTAATTCTTGCTGCTTTTAACTGAGATGATGTGCGCAGATAATTAATCTCAGCCTTGTGATACAACCATAAGAGAACAAACAAAAAAAAAGCACTACCAAGGTGGGGCAATTGCAACAACATTTGTGGCCACATTAGGTTTCTTTTTTTTCCTCTTTATTATCACCTGGTGATCCGGCCAGCAATGAACTCCCTGCCTTATGGTGGCTCCAGCCTGTAGAGGAGCAATGGAGCCACCCTTGGACAGCAGCACAGTCACTCTGTGGGGAGGGGGGTGTTAGATGGACCCGTAGATTTAGATGGACTTAACATTAGTGCCTAATAAATTAAAGCTGAACTCCAGCTGACACTTTTTAAGCAGTTACAGTAACAGGTTTTTTTAACTTTTGGGATAAAGATTTTACATAAATGAATAACAGCTGATCAGTGTCAGCACCCTGGGCAGTGTGGCATGGTTTGTTCCAACCCTATAAAGGACACAAACAGGGCTTTTCCCTGTACACAAACTAGCGTCCTCCCATCCCCCAAAGCTCAGTATACCGCAAGCTACAGCTCATGGTATACTGAGACGCCGCAGCCAGAGGCAGAGCCAGCTTTGCCCGCCCCCTCCCCTGCCCGTTCCTCCAGTCAGCGCTAGAGGAACGGAGCGGGGACGGGGGAATCCCTGCGGGGAGCAGTGAGTTACAGTCACTGCTCTCTGCAGGGAGATGATCGGAAAGTGAGCGAGCGCCGGTATGTGTTCCCTCACTTCCCGATCTATAGAGCCTACCTGTGACAGTTTCATTGTCACACATCGGCTCGAACTATGAGGATGAGTGGAAATCACTCACCTCATAGTTCTCCTTTAACTATTAACAACAATGTATCTTATTTGTGTTATCACTCGGCTGTAGATCCTCCAATCATCTCTGAGTTGGTGCTGACACGGTCCTTCCTTCTGGAGGGTGGCTACTTGTGTTCCACATGGTCTCTGTGTGTGTTGTAAAGTAGTCACCGCTCCAAGCTCACTCCCGTGATGAACTACAATCTCATGTTTAGTTTACTAATTTGTACTGAGACTGTAGTCAATCCCGGGGGAGAGCTTGGGGCGGTGACTACTTTACAACACACACAGGGACCATGGGGAACAAAAGTAGCCACCCTCCAGAAGGAAGGACAGTATCACAACCAATTCAGAGACGATTTGAGGTTCTACATTGTTAATAGTTAAAGTGACATTAAAGGCAACATTTTTTTTCCCCTCCCCCCCATGTAAATGTTAGCACTTAACTTAAATGATGTCTCTTTTCCCGATCTTCCTCTTCTTTCCCCATGTTTTCATCTGTCCCTCCAGCGGTGCGGCGTCACTCCGATCCAGCGCTGACTGCTCTGTCTCTCCGATCCAGCGGTGTCTGCAGGCCGGTGCACGCGTCCAAAGACTTACCTTGCGTCTCTGCTCGTCTCCTGGCCGAGAATCAGAACTGCGCATGCGCCCGCCCCAAGATCCTTTGCGGCCGTACGAGCAGTTCCTGATTCTCGGCCTCGGGAGCGAGCGGCGATAACGAGGTAAGTTTAAAATGATTTTAAACGTTTTTTTTTTTGTTTTTTTTTACACTTCTTGCCTATATCTACTGCTTGCTAGCAGTAGATATAAGCAAAAAAAAACAGAGGGTTTAGAACCCCTTTAAGGTTCTTGAATGTATTTTTAGGATTTAACTCCTAAGTTTCGTCACTTTAAATAAATTTTAGTGAGCATAAACACAGTATAATCCTCAATTTATTTGTAAAATATAAAAGATGAGGTTATGCCGAGTTAATACATACCAAACCTGTCCATCTTTAAAATTATGTGCGTCCCTGATACCTTAACTTCCTGTCCCTGTAACACCCATACAGGGAATGGTTGGAGTCAGAAGTTCTTCGACCTTTACGACTCTACTAACACTGTGTCCCTTTTGGAGAGATTTCCCATCACTTCCTGGCCTGACAGGAAATCCCCCCGAAGGGGTAAAAACCCTTCCCTGCTCTGTCCAGAACTAAATAAAACATTTTGTCCGGGGTTTGGCTTTCATCCATCAAAGTCTTATCACCTTTTCTCTCCCTTCTTCTTTCCTAGGATGTGCTCCTGTGAGTAAGGACAGCCTGAAATACATCCTCACCCACTGCGGCACTGGGAATGCGCTGATCATTGTGGTGGGAGGAGCGGCGGAGTCCCTGCAGAGCAGTCCGGGGGATCATGTGGTCACCCTGAGTGACAGGAAGGGATTTGTCCGCCTGGCCCTGGAGAACGGGTAGGTTACATTGCCATCGGGCGTTCCTCCAAGAGTCAAGGAAACATTGAGGTGTTCTGACCCCGTTCACACCTTTGCGTTCACTGATTGCGCAATGACACAAAAACACACAACGTGCGTAAAATAAATGTTGGCTATAATGGAGGTCGTGCAGTGTAATGTCTCCTATCATTTCCCGCAGGGCCGACCTCGTCCCCGTGTATTGCTTCGGAGAGAACGACATCTATGAACAGGTCCGCTTTACTGAGGGCTCCTGGGGCTGGAAGCTGCAACTCCTCTTCCGGAAACATGTGGGATTTGCCCCCTGCTTGTTCAAGGGCACCGGGGTGTTCGGGGAGGGCAGCTGGGGCCTCAACCCCTTCCCTCGACCCATAACTACAGTGGGTGAGTATAGTGTTTGCACTCTCTAGGACGCAATCCAGAAACAGAGAAGGAGGCTGGAGGGGGCAGAATCAGGGAAAGAGGCTGGAAAGGGCAGAATTACAGAAGAAGGCTGAAAAGGGCAGAATTACAGAAGAAGGCTGAAAAGGGCAGAATTAGAGAAGAAGGCTGGAAAGGGTAGATTTAAAGAAGGAGGCTGGAGAGGGCAGAAACAGAGAAGGAGACTGGGGAGGGCAGAATTAGAGAAGAAGGCTGAAAGGGAAGAATTAGAGGAGGATGAGGTTGGGAGAGGGCAGAATCCTAGAAGGAGGATGGATAGAGCAGAATTAGAGGTGGAGGTTGGAGAGGGGATATTCAGAGGAGGCCGGAGAAGGCAGAATTAGAAAATAAGGCTGGAAAAGGCAGAATTAGAGCAGGAGGCTGGAGGGGTTAGAATCAGAGAAGGAGGCTGGAGAGGGAAGAAATGGAGAAAGAGGCTGGAGAAGGCAAAATTAGAGAAGGGGCCAGGAGAGGGCAGAAACAGAGAAGGAGGCTGGAGAGGGCAGAATCAGAGGAGGCTGGAGAAGGCAGAATTAGAAAGGGAGGCTGGAAGTTAGAAAAAGTGGAATTAGAAAAGGAGGCTGAAAAGGGCAGAATTAGATGAGTAGGCTGGAGGGTTTAGAATCATTGGAGTAGGTTGCGGAGGGCAGAATTAGAAAATTAGGCTGGAGAGGTTGGAATTAGAGAAGGAGGCTGGAGAGGGCAGGAACAGAGAAGGAGGATGGGGGGCAGAATTAGAGAAGGAGGCTGGGGTTGTGTTCAAAACTAAAATTTCCATTACTTAGATGACCCCCCCCGGATTAATAAATTTATGGTTTATCAGTAACATCATCCAGGCAGGCAGCCGGAGTACCCAACTTTCCCCCTCCACCACAATGTTCTGCAGAGTGTATAGATGGGATATTCTGCAGAGTGTATAGATGGGATATTCTGCAGAGTGTATAGATGGGATATTCTGCAGAGTGTATAGATGGGATATTCTGCAGAGTGTATAGATGGGATATTCTGCAGAGTGTATAGATGGGATACTCTGCAGAGTGTATAGATGGGATACTCTGCAGAGTGTATAGATGGGATACTCTGCAGAGGGTATAGATGGGATATTCTGCAGAGGGTATAGATGGGATATGCTGCAGAGGGTATAGATGGGATATTCTGCAGAGGGTATAGATGGGATACTCTGCAGAGTGTATAGATGGGATATTCTGCAGAGGGTATAGATGGGATACTCTGCAGAGTGTATAGATGGGATACTCTGCAGAGAGTATAGATGGGATATTCTGCAGAGGGTATAGATGGGATATTCTGCAGAGGGTATAGATGGGATATGCTGCAGAGGGTATAGATGGGATATTCTGCAGAGGGTATAGATGGGATACTCTGCAGAATGTATAGATGGGATATTCTGCAGAGTGTATAGATGGGATATTCTGCAGAATGTATAGACATGACCCTCTGCGGGATGTATAGGTAAAGTATCTTGCAGGGTCCATAGTGAAATGTGCTGCCGATATGAGAGGGTGAGATGCTCTGCAGTCTCTGGGTGAGATGGTATAGCGTACCCTGGCAGTGACGCCGGGCTCTGCGTCTGCAGGTGATGCTCAGCAGGTATAATTCCAGGTAATAGTAACTGGATCTGCAGACCGTGTGTCATCAGATAGTACACGAGACCGAGAGAGCTAAATATAGAGTACAAGGTGACCGAGGACAGAGACAAGGACAGGGAGCACCAGGGACCGAGGGAGGGAGAGCCAGGGACAGGGAGTACCAGGGACAGAGGGAGGGAGAGCCAGGGACAGGGAGCACCAGGGACAGAAGGACAGAGAGCCAGGGACAGTGAGCACCAGGGACAGAAGGAGAGAGAGCCAGGGACAGGGAGCACCAGGGACAGAGAGAGGGAGAGCCAGGGACAGGGAGCACCAGGGACAGAAGGAGGGAGAGCCAGGCACAGTGATCACCAGTGACAGAGGGAGGGAGAGCCAGGGACAGGGAGCACCAGGGACAGAAGGAGGGAGAGCCAGTATCATGAAGGAGAGATAAGAGAGGGATGGAGCAGAGACATAGAGGAGAGATATAAGAGAGAAGGATCAGAGGTATAGAGAAGAGAAGAGGAGAGAGGGAAGGATCAGAGACATAGAGGAGAAATATAAGGGAGAGGGATCAGAGGTATAGAGAAGAGAAGAGGAGAGAGGGAAGGATCAGAGACATAGAGGAGAAATATAAGGGAGAGGGATCAGAGGTATAGAGAAGAGAAGAGGAGAGAGGGAAGGATCAGAGACATAGAGGAGAAATATAAGGGAGAGGGATCAGAGGTATAGAGAAGAGAAGAGGAGAGAGGGAAGGATCAGAGACATAGAGGAGAGATATAAGAGAGAAGGATCAGAGGTATCGAGAAGAGAAGAGAAGAGGAGAGAGGGAAGGATCAGAGACATAGAGGAGAGAGAAGTAGAAGAGAATGAGATGGTGGGAGAGGAGGCTGGTAGACGGCGGGGAGGAGTGACAGTCAGCGGGAGGTGCGGGGGAGAACAGATGGAGAATAGAGATGACAGAGGATATTAGGAGAGAAGAGAAAGGTAGGCAGAAAATGAGACAGGACAGCACACTATAGATAGTAATAGGCAGCAGAGCGTGACACGAGGGAGACGTCATTTATTTGGGGATGAATATATTAGAAATGGATCTATGGATATCACAGGGAGCAAAGCAAGTAGGGTGAATATTTTAGGCATGCATGCAGTGGAGATGAATATATTAGGGATGGATATAATGGGGATGAATATATTTGGGGTGAATATTATAGGGATGAATATATTAGGGATGGATATAATGGGGATGAATATATTTGGGGTGAATATTATAGGGATGAATATATTAGGGATGGATATAATGGGGATGAATATATTTGGGGTGAATATTATAGGGATGAATATATTAGGGATTGATATAATGAATATAATACAGATGGATACAATAGAAATGGGCACATTAGGAATGAATATAGCAAGGGTGTATATGATAGGGATGGGTGTGATAGGGATGTATACATCAGGGCTGGATAAAATTGGG
>NW_017307236.1:431881-435922 GCF_000935625.1 Nanorana parkeri | reverse complement strand
CCTGATGGGCATAGTTCTTTAAATCTGCATTGCTAGTAGATTTTCCCTATCCCCTCTGAACTCTTACAGTGAACCTGTGTCCAGGCTATTACAAGCACAAGCAGTAAGTGAGCTTAAAAACAAGCTCTCACTGGCCTCTTTAGCTACATGTACTGTGGAGCAATTAATTATCAATGTTAAGAGCTGAAGCACCAGAAGATTTCCAAATTATTTCCTCTGCAGCTCAGCTCTCGCTGCTCTTCCCTTCCTCCTGTGACATAGCTGCCCATCTCCCCTGCACACACTTCCATCCGTGACTCGGGAACCTTGTTTTCTCTTTCCATTAGTGACCCTGCAACTCGGCTCACCCATTTCCCCCTTCCAGCCATGACTCAGAAGTCAAGCTCCCACTGCCCTGTCCCTCCCATCAGTGACTCAGCAGCTCAGTTCCACTCTTCCAACCTTCCAGCAATAACTCTGCAGCTCAGCTTCCTCAGCTACCTCTCTCAACATTGACTCTGCAGCTCAGCTCCCACTGCTCTTGTCTTGATTACTTGGGTCACGGACAACAATAAAAAGTCTATTTACTCTCCCCGCGTCTATCCAAAACGGCAGCAACAAACAGATTTTGACAGGGGTTGGGTTTAACAAGAAGATACCTTTGGGCCGGGGGGGTGGGGGCAGACTACATTTGGAGGCACATTAGTGAATTTAGAGGACTCTGCAGCTCACATTGGAGGCTGGTCCTCAGCAATAGTGGAGTAATGTGAATTGATGGCTGCCAGTCACATTTAGATGTGAACAAGGAGTTTACTGACTCTGCCACTCCTGGGAGAGAGGGTCAGGGCATGCAGCACTCCTGGGAGAGAGGGTTAGGGCATGCAACACTCCTGGGAGAGAGGGTCGGGGCATGCAACACTCCTGGGAGAGAGGGTTAGGTCATGCAGCACTCCTGGGAGAGAGGATCGGGGCATGCAACACCCCTGGGAGAGAGGGTTAGGGCACGCAACACTCCTGGGAGAGAGGGCTAGGCATGCAACACTCCTGGGAGAGAGGGTCAGGGGCACGCAACACTCCTGGGAGAGAGGGCTAGGTTACGGAACACTCCTGGGAGAGAGGGCTAGGCATGCAACACTCCTGGGAGAGAGGGTCAGGGGCACGCAACACTCCTGGGAGAGAGGGTTAGGGGCACGCAACACTCCTGGGAGAGCGGGTTAAGGCATGCAACACTCCTGGGAGAGAGGGCTATGGCATGCAGCACTCCTGGGAGAGAGGATTAGGGAACAGGACACCCATGGACACCAGAAAAGAGAGACAAAAAGTACCTACAAGCCTTCAGAGATAGAGACCCCTCAGACCGGCCCGGCATCCTGTGACATCAGCTCCTGGCCATAAGATACTGGATGGTTCCGCTGCTAAATCTTGGGGGAAAATTCACCATACTTCAGTCAAGACCAAGCTTCTGCCAGCTTCTCGGGGACCTCATTTAGGGTGAAGTTCCTCCATGGTGGACCTCATTTATGGTGAAGTTCCTCCATGGTATGTCAATCCCCAAGCTCAAGTTACTAGGTCTTGAACCCAGACCTTGGTTTGAACACATGGTCACCCTCCTCAGGCACCAGGCCTAGGAGGATCAGACATACAACTGGAGCCCTCCATTTGGCAGTAGGCCTGGGGGAAGACTGACTGAGGGAGGTCACTCCTGAATATCTATACCTTCTTCCAGCCTGCACCACTGGCAATAAACCTCCTAGTGGTTGGCCAGGAACACTGCAAATGGCAGGAAGAAGCAACAAGGACCAGAGCCAGAGAGACTTCATAAAGCCAATCTATCAATCAGACTCAGGCTGACTACAGCCTGACAACATCTATAGACTTGTGCTGGGGGCAGAGTGGCTACACATGCATACACATAACATGATGCTAGGTCCACTTTAAGGCAAGATTTGTTCCCCTTTAAGTCTTTAGCTACTCTTCATTGCAGTGGGAAGACCGATCCGTGTGCCGCATTGTCCCGTCCCGTCAGAGGAAGAAGTGTCACATTATCACCAACTCTACATAGAGGGACTGAAGCAGGTCTTCGATGACTTCAAGGTGTCTTCTGGACTCTCGGCTAGTGATGTTCTACAGATCATCTGACCTGCTTTTAGACAGCATCTGGCTCTCCATCTACTACAATACTGTACAAGGCAGTGTGCCACGGACATTCTGGCACTCATAATTCCACAGTTCCTAGCATGCATGCCTGTAAGGATGACTAAACCCCAAATTTGTATTTTCACTTAGGGATGGATGCTGTTGGCTTAAACCGGTTGACTTGTCTTCTGCTCATGTAGGCTTGCCCAGCAACTCACATACCTGGTATTTCCATGTAGAAAGTATCATGTGACTCACTCTATTTCCTTCCAAGGGATAGTACGCATGCTTGATAATTGGCCACTCAGGTACCCGGCACTGTCACATGGAAGCTGGGAGAGAGTCGCCATCTCGGGGTAAGCTCCAAGTCATGAGTTTAAGCTTACATAAGGCTTCCTCCCTTCACTCCTGGCAGCCATTTGGAGTGGAGGAGAAATAAAGGGAAAGTACGGTATAAGCGGATCTGGGTGGCGACATTAAAGTGAACCTGTTGCTTTGCTCCGCCTTGCCTGGCCAAAGAACAGGTTACCTCAAAACTGAAGTCCGGGCTAAACAAGTACTGTATTGTCTAAATACAAAAATTGTGTGTATTCTTCCTTGGAATCTTGGTGAGCTTTCTCTATTTCTTCCAGATCTGTGCAGTAATACAGGGTGAGACTTGGAGCTTCATGTAATAAAGACCAGTTGCTGCTGCTCTCCCTCCTTGTGCAGGGTGACTAGTCTTGTCTCCGCCCCCTCCAGTAATAAAGACTGGTCACTGCTGCTCTCTTTCCTTGTGCAGGGTGACTGGTCTTGTCTCCGCCCCCCTCCTGTAATAAAGGCCGGTCACTGCTGCTCTATCTCCTTGTCAAGGTGACTGGTCTTGCCTGCGCCCCCTCCTGTAATAAAGACCGGTCACTGCTGCTCTCTCACCTTGTGAAGGTGACTGGTCTTGTCTCCACCCCCTTATGTAATAAAGACCGCTCACTGCTGCTCTCTCTCTCCTTGTGAAGGTGGCTGGTCTTGTCTCCGCCCCCTCTTGTAGTTTTCTGCAGGCAGTCTGTAGTGGGTGGACCTGTTGGGCCCCTCCCACAGCTCTGCCCTCTGCACAGGTTATACGCAGCACAATGATGATGTCACACACATTTTAACAAGGAGTTACCGGTATTTGGATTTGCAAAGGCATTTGGTGCACACAAAGTGGATTTATGCCCTTTGCGGTTATTCTGTATCAGTGGCGACTCTAGGAACAATATGTAGGGGGGGCACATAAGATACAACAGTCAAATCTGGGGGGGCACTAATAATTTTCACTGCATGTCGCAACCGCTTGGCACCGATGAGCTGATTTAATTGCGGATGGCATCGGCACCCCGCGTTTGCGACATTTAGTCCAACGCCGCCCACAATCCCACATACCGCAACCGCCGGGCGCCGATGCCATTCGCAATTTAATCAGCTCTCGACGTCCGGCAGTTGTGGAATACAGCATGGACTGACTGGCAACCTTTAGCCCAGGGGGCAAGTACAACCCAGAGGCCCATGATAACTTAGCCCACCCTCCAGCTCTGCCTCTTCCCCCCGCCCCTGCCTGACACTTTTAGCATCCATGTTACACTAGTGTGTGGTCGGGTGATGTGAGGACTAGTGATGGGCTCGGGCGTGTTCGCAACTCCACGTGCCGAGCCCACCAGGATTGGCGCAGGGCCAATCACAGGTACTGAGACATTATCCCAGTCCACAGCTGCAGAGATCGGAATTTGTCTCAGTGCCTTTGATTGGCGCTGTCACCTTCCTGGCGGGCTCGGCACATGGAGCTGCGAACACGCCGAGCCCATCACTAGTGAGGACTCCTAGTAAGTCCATAAAAGGGGTGACTGGCTGGGGGATGGTGTTCTCCTCCCACTGGGCTCCCTACCTGGTTCTGGCCTTACTCCGCTCCATGTC
>NW_017307236.1:390905-431421 GCF_000935625.1 Nanorana parkeri | reverse complement strand
TATTAGTTGTTGCTGCAGCTGGGAAACAAACAGTTAAACCCCTGTGCTGTCCGTGAGGGCCACTATCTGCTGAACTGGTGGTCTAGAAATCTGATAAGGATTTAGCTGCACAGTGCACACTCCCAACACTACAAAGATCTTTCATTTATGGCATTGCACCCGGGATCACACACTCTCTCCCTTCCCCTCCCCCTCCCCCCTTACCATCAGAACTCCTGTGGCAAAAGGAGAAGTGCTCTGACAGTTCACACTTCACAGACTATGTATTCACATGCCCTGCACCTCCACCTGGGAGCAGGAGCAAGTGTTAAAAAACGATCTTCCTCTAAGAGCAGAGGGAGAACTTACTGTGAGGAGCTTCACACACTGCATGACAGGCAGGCTCACAGTCAGCTACGGCCACAGTGCGGTCCCTATATTCTGTATATTTAAATGAAATCAATCTTGCCTGGCGTTCAGCTTTAAGGGTTAAAATACATTTGTGTTAGAAACAGACTTGAAATAACTTCTAAATAGAGTCCATAGTTAGGTTTAAGTGTTAAAATTAGAAGAGTAGAAGTTCGGGTGTTAAGGGTTAATTTTAGTATACAAAATAGGATTTTGGTTTCCTGTAAAGGGAGGGTTGGTTAGATTAGCATGATAGACCCCTATCAAGTGATTTTCATGCCATCTGTGTCCCACTGGGGAGATTTCCCTTCACTTCCTGTCCTGGAGAGGCAACGGAAAATGAGAGGAAACCTCTTCAGATTGAATGGACTTCCCATATCAGAGAGTTGTCACAGGAGGAACGTTATTGCAGAATTTTGGATTTACCCTTACCTCTTCCTCCGATGGCAACTCAAATTTGGGGGTTTTGCCCCTTGACTTTGTCTCACTGACAATGGACACCAAGGACAAGGATTCTGAGGCCTGAATCCCCAGAAGGGGCATAGACAACAATAGAAACTTAAAGTGCAACCCCAGGCTAAAATCAAACAGTGCCTTGTACATGAATGACCTTTTTCATTAGTGGTGTTTGCAAAAACATCTTCGTTAGTAGAATTGTTTAAAAAAAAAAAAAAATTTGGAAAAATTAAATTTGGAACAGGCCCCATCTGAAGAGAAGCCCCTAAAGTGGCACTGCTCAGTACCTGCTTAGATGGATCACTAGAAGTGGAGGTCACATCTACCAAGCTGAACTTGAGCAATAGTCCCACCATCTTTTAAGCACATAGATCAGAAGATCCAAATTCGGACCCTTCCAGACAGTATATGGTTCTGGTTTTGGGCCCTGGACCAATCTATGCAGCACAGTTGTCTAGGCTTCCAGCTTTAAGAGTGTACCATGTTTAGTCTTTACAGCCAACTCAGCTTGCCGTGTCCAAATCCCGACACATCAGAAGAAGCTTGGATGTACTGCTTGTCCTGTAATGGCAACACACCCTTTCTGTTTCTTTGCCAGGTTCTCAACACCTGTCCCTTATGAAGCCACCATGGCCAGGATGACAAATGACCTCACTGTGTCACTGCAATGCATGTGGTTCTGTCTGACTGTCCTTACTATTGTGTAATGCGTCTGCCATATTGGTTGGTGTCTGGGTCTGCTCTTCATGGACACATAAACTAGCCCACCCCTTCTGCACATGTGATATCCCGTGCATGCACCATGATTCCCCGGAGGTACACATATCACAAGCTAAAAAAGTAAGGGGAAGATTGTCCCCGGAACAAGTGTCTTCATTGGAAGATTCCCCCTCTATTTCTTTTCCAAAAATTTTAGGCTTCCCCCCAGTGTCAAAAATCAAAGAGAAAGTACAGTACAATAATGAATTCATGTCATGCTTTGTGAATGGAGCCGGAAGTGTCATATTGAGTCTAATGAAGGGACCCAGAGTGGCCCCGAAACATTGCCTGCTTTGTGACATGATGTACATACGTCAATAAAGATGTTTTTGGAAACTTTCACTCCAGTGTGCTGGTGACGTACTGTGTCTTCTTGGATTTGAGTGGCGCCATCCGCTGGCACTACAGCACCCATCTGGTAAGGAGGGCGGTGGGATATCCATTGGAGCCGCAATTGTGGCACACCGTTGTTCACATCATGAACCTTCTAAGCTCCACTGAGAAGTGAGACAAAATAAAAATATCTGTTCCTGGAGCTGGGCTTTAAACATGATCTGATCTTCAAGGATACTATGAGGAGAATTTCTCAAAACTGGAGCAGACAAAAACTGGATCAGCTGTGCATGGCAACCAATCAGCTTCTCTCTTCAGTTTGTTCAGTTAAAGGTGCCCATACACTGTGCGATTATCGCAAAGTGTATGGAAGACGTGCGACCGTACAGTAGAAACGGTCGCACGTCTTTTGTCTAAGGAGCATGCTAGAAAACCCGCCCAGAATCGTACGATTTTCGGCTGGTTTTTAGCATGATCGTAAGATCAATGCCGCACGGGCCGGTGTGCGCACGCGCACACTGCCCATTCAGCATTGCGGTCCACGGAAGCCCGCCCCTCAGGGGGGCGGGCTTGTGACGATCGCAAGTGCGATCTGCCTGTCCAAGATGGGCAGATCGTACGTTTTTTAAATTACTTTACAACCATCGCAAGACTAAGGTCTTGCGATGGTTGTAAAGTGTATTGCCACCTCTAGATTTGAAAACGAAAGAGAAAATCTGATTGGTTGCCGTGCACACCTGCTCCAGATTCTGCCTGCTCCTGTTTTGATCAATTCCCCTCAATGTATCTAAAAACACCAAAAAACACTTTACATTGTAATCTCTCAATGCAATAAATGGGTTAGACGAGGTCATCGATGGAAAAATGAGGAACTAGTGAAACCTTCTCTATTTATAATAACCCCAACTGAGCACTTTCCGTGGTTGCAGATGTCACCTGTGCCATGGGTAGGGATGTATTTTGGCCAACCTCGCATACTGGTCCAGTTCATGTATATTATGGGATGTCTTACTTAAATGACCTTAAAGTGACACTAAACTCTGGAGTTAAATCTTAAAAATTCATTTCAAGTCCCATGAACAGCAATGTATCTTATTTGTGTATCACTCGGCTGTAGATCCTGCAATCATCTCTGAGGCCCCGTGGCGGTTCGCCACGCGGATTTGACCACGCGGATCCACCAACATGATCCCATACATTGCTATGGGGACCGTTCATGCGACTGCGCGGCTCAGCGCGATCCACACCACCCCCCACCCAAACTGCTCCCTGACCATTTTTTACCTCGCTGATCAGTGCGGTTTCCATACAGCTTTCAATGGAACTGCGCTGCGTTTTTAATTGCGTTTCAGCTCTGAAATGCAATTAAAAACTCCCCAAATCAGACCCTTATGAAATTTCAAAACCCCAAATTTCAAAACCTTTTGAAATCAGCGCCGGAAACCGCGTTGATCCGCAACTGCCCTGGTGTGAATGGGATCTAAATTGGTGCTGACACTGTCCTTCCTTCTGGAGGGGGGCTGCTTTTGTTCCCCTTGGTCCCTGTGTGTATTGTAAAGTAGTCACCGCTCCAAGCTCACTCCCAGGATGGACTACAATCTCAATACAAATTAGTGAATAAAACACACGAGATTGTAGTCCATCACAGGAGCGAGCTCCTGTGATGGACTACAGCATTTTAACAGGATTGAGGTCAACACTTTCACCTGGTCATTCTACAACATGGAACGTCTTCTGTTGTTGATTGACTTCTTTGCTTTGGAACGCTGTTGTAGTCAAATCCTAGTTAAACGACTGCAAGCTAAAATGGCGTATAGAGACCACGCTGCACAGACCACCAGGGCATAAGTGGACTATATGACAGGTACCAGGCCCATTTTCACATATCAACCAGCTGGGGAAAAAAAATGATTGAACCTCTCTGACTCCATCACGGTGATAAGATACCTTTGGCCTAAGAAAAGCAATCGCTCTCCATGAATGAAGTCCACTTGTAATCATCATTTGTATCAGAGGTAATAAACAGGTAAACCGTAACAATGGCGCTCGATGACTCCTATTCACAAAAATCAGTCTACATGCACAACACAGAAGTGAAGGGGAACCTGTCGGGGTTTTGTCACTTTAAAATGTATTTATCTGTTTAAGGAGAAAATTAAGGTAAAGAGTGTTTTTTATTAATGTAAATAGGAAATATCACCTTTAATTATAATGGTTTTAGGTCAGGATTATTTTATGAAATTAACTCTTTAAACTGTTTTTATATCTATCTATCTATTATCTATCTATCTATCTATCTATCTATCTATCTATCTATCTATCTATCTATCTATCTATCTCTCCATTATCTATCTATCTATTATCTATCTATCTATCTATCTATCATCTATCTATCTATCTATCTATCTATCTATCATCTATCTATCTATCTATCTATCTATCTATCTATCTATCTATCTATCTATCTATCTATTATCTATCTATCTATCTATCTATCATCTATCTATTTTCTATCTATCTATCTATCTATCTATCTATCTATCTATCTATCTATCTATCTATCTATCTATCATCTATCTATCTATCTATCTATCTATCATCTATCCAGTGGCGTCACAAGGGGGGTGCGGCCCGGACACCATTGAAGGGTGACACCAAAATAACTGACAGTCATTTTGCTGTCACCCCCTCTAAAAAGTCAGGCACTCGGTCATGGACAGAGAGCCCGTCAGTGTCAGTAGAGAGGCGGGAACACAGGCAGCATACTTCATCCTGCCGGGTGAACGTCCCCTCCTCTCTCTGCCGGCGTCCATCACTAAGATGGCCGCCGGCAGGCGTCACTTAGATGAGCGATGACGTCAAGGCCGGGTGACACCTGGCCTCGGGACTCCCCTGCATCTATCTGCAATCTTTGTTTTCCAAATAGACTTGTGACAGAGGACAAAGGATTCCCACACCACAGCAAAATATTTCACACATAGCTGACTATAATAAAATATATCTTTAATTATTTAATTAAATAACTGCATATGTTTTGTGCTGGGAGCCTGTTTATATACGCACCTCCGGCACAGTGAACACGCTGTCACTGACAGCTCCTGGTCACATGGAAGGTCAGTACCTGGTAGGACGGGCTCCCGACTGATGTGACTAGTGTGACATCCAATCACAGTGATCATACGATCAGGAAACACGCCAGCGTTACAAATCCTTAAAGGGCCAGTAGTAAAAGACCACAGCAATTTTAAAATAACCGGTTCCTACAAAGAAGACAATGAACCCTCACCACTCCCACTACCCGTGCCACCGATGTCTGTAGCGGTGAAAAGGAACCACAGACTAAATATTCTGCACAAATCAACACTTCTGGGAGTGTCAGAGTCCTGGTCACCCACTACAATCAGTGGTTCGATCCACTGGCCACTACATAAATAGAGACATAGGGGTTGGCAGAAGGAACCACAGAATACAGCAGGGGGACCATGCACCCGACAGTACCAGAAGTGTTGAATTGTGCAGGATCCTAAGCAGGTGTTTTTTTTTCACTGTCACTGAAATTGTTGCAGTTCTGGTCAGAGATGACAAGCCAGCATGTGATTTGGCTTGCCACCAGCACACAAAACTGAAGCATCAGTATGGGATGGAGCCGGGCATTTGAACCCAATGAGCTGCAAGCTGCGGGATCGCATGAGCTCCCCACCAAAAACTGCTGCAGCTTCTTCCATCCTCCAACATGTACACATGAAACATAAGTCACAGGCAGGTTCCTCCACCAAGGTCAATGTATGCAGCATTCACTGGGTACATCCAGGTGAAGAGGGCGACATTACTCTTTAATAAGACTTTCCAAATCCATTATTGAAAAGCGGAAAGTGAATCAGCCGACAGACGTGTCATATTCTAACAAGGAGACAAGATGGGGCACGGCGCCAGCTACACACTGAGCCAATGGTGGCTGGCGAAGGCAACTAGATAACACGGCGCCCTTGTGAAACACCTTGTGAGGAGTTCCAGGCAACAGCTACATACACGGGACAAATGAATATGTTGTAGCACTCCTTCCTCCCTGGGAAGTGGGGGGTGACCCCCCAAAAAGTGCGGCTAGAATCTTCCCATCTCAGGGGGGATCCTTGGCTTCTTGTGGGATGGGGGGTGTTGGGGGTAAAAGCAATAGTTGCCAAGTCACTCAATATTCCCTCTGTAAACTCTGGGGAGAGGGTTAGAGGTGCACAGAACACCCAAAAATAGTAAAATATCTCTTGTAGTAGCAGCAAATATGATAGTGGCTCGTTGAAAGCAACCGTCCTCATAGCAGACTTCTCTGAAGATGTTCTATACAGGTAGACATTTCCATGGAAGGCTTTCCTAAGACACTTCATACAGGTAGCCACATACCAAGGCAGGCTTTCCTAAGATGATCAATACAGGTAGCCATCGTTCAAGGCAGGCTTTCCTAAGATGATCCATACAGGTAGCCATCGTTCAAGGCAGGCTTTTCTAAGATGATCCATACAGGTAGCCATCGTTCAAGGCAGGCTTTCCTAAGATGATCCATACAGGTAGCCATCATTCAAGGCAGGCTTTCCTAAGATGATCTCCATACAGGTAGCCATCGTTCAAGGCAGGCTTTCCTAAGATGATCCATAGAGGTAGCCATCGTTCAAGGCAGGCTTTCCTAAGATGATCCATACAGGTAGCCATCGTTCAAGGCATGCTTTCCTAAGATGATCCATACAGGTAGCCATCGTTCAAGGCAGGCTTTTCTAAGTTGATCTATACAGGTAGCCATCTTCCAAGGCAGGCTTTCCCAAGATGACCCATTTAGGTAGCCATCTTCCTTGGTACGCTTTCCTAAGATGCTCCATAAAGATAATCATCTTCCTTTGTAGGCTTTCCTACAATGAGCCATACAGGCAGCCATCTTCCAAGGCAGGCTTTCCTAAGATGCAGCAGAGATTGCTTCCAGGGGCAAGTAAATGGAGCCCCCCCTCCCCACCTGCAGCCCCCCCTTTGCTTCCCAGGGTCATCTGCCCCTCTTGCGAGTCTGGGCCGCCTTCTTGGGTGTTGGTGGGAAGCAGTGAGAGAGACCAGCAGAACATCCATTCACTGATCTCCTCTCCACTGAATGAAGCAGGAAGCCATACTGCTTGCATCACTTCTGGCTGTCAATTCGTGGCTAGAGAAGTCAGGGAAGAAGCTGGTCAAGCATGATCGGCACTCAATCAGTTCTTTGAAGGGCAAAGGTGACATCAGGGGTCTAATAGACCCCCTAATGGCACCTTAAATAATACCTGTCACCTCCACAGGCTTGTGAGCCGCCTCGATGTGATAGCAATAGAGTTAAGTAAAAAAATAAAGTTAAATAAAATAAATGTAGAAATACCCAAAAAAGTATTTAAAAGTCCCCCGTTCCCGTGAACACGCAAATACTAACTCAAACACACGTAGGGTGCGCCTACGTACAAAAATAATGATTGCATCACACATGTTAGGTGTCACTGCATGAGCCAGAGTAAGATCAATAATATTAGTGCCAATATTCACAGTTGCCTCTAAACTCATGATTTGTACGGCCTTTTAGAATGTTGCCTATGGACAATTTGGGGTACCGAATTTTTTTCACCGATATCTGTTTACTTTTACGCACAACATCATCTTTTATTAAAAAATTGGGTATTGTGTTTTGCGCACAAAAATAAACCTTAAGGACACCTGGCCATCACACCTACTATATGGCCAAAAGTATGTAGACACCTGGCCATCACACATAATATATGGCCAAACGTTTGTAGACACCTGATAATCACATCTACTATATGGCCAAAAGTATGTAGACACCTAACCATCACATCTACTATATGACCAAAAGTATGTAGACACATAACCATCACACCTACTATATGGCCAAAAGTATGTAGACACCTGACCATCACATCTACTATATGGTCAAAAGTATGTAGACACCTGACCACCGCACCTACTATAAGGCCAAAAGTATATAGACACCTGACCACCACACCTACAATAAGGCCAAAAGTATGTAGACACCTGACCACCACACCTACTACATGGCCAAAAGTATGTAGACACCTGACCATCACATCTACTATATGGCCAAAAGTATGTAGACACCTGACTACCACACCTACTATAAGGCCAAAAGTATGAGGACACCTGACCACCACACCTACTATAAAGCCAAAAGTATGTAGACACCTGACCACCACACCTACTCTAAGGCCAAAAGTATGAGGACATCTGACCATCACATCTACTATATGGCCAAAAGCATGTGGACACCTGACCATCACACGTACTATATGGCCAAAAGTATGAGGACACCTGACCATCACATCTACTATATGGCCAAAAGCATGTAGTCACCTGACGATCACACCTACTATAAGGCCAAAGGTATGAGGACACCTGACCACCACACCTACTATATGGCCAAAAGCATGTGGACACCTGACCATCACATCTACTATATGGCCAAAAGTATGTAGACACCTGACCGTCACACCTACTATATGGCCAAAAGCATGTGGACACCTGACCATCACATCTACTATTTGGCCAAAAGTATGTAGACACCTGACCACCACACCTACTATAAGGCCAAAAGCATGTAGACACCTGACCACCACACCTACTATAAGGCCAAAAGTATGTAGACACCTGACCACCACACCTACTATATGGCCAAAAGCATGTAGTCACCTGACCATCACACCTACTATAAGGCCAAAGGTATGAGGACACCTGACCACCACACCTACTATATGGCCAAAAGTATGTAGACACCTGACCGTCACACCTACTATATGGCCAAAAGCATGTGGACACCTGACCATCACATCTACTATTTGGCCAAAAGTATGTAGACACCTGACCACCACACCTACTATAAGGCCAAAAGCATGTAGACACCTGACCACCACACCTACTATAAGGCCAAAAGTATGTAGACACCTGACCACCACACCTACTATATGGCCAAAGGTATGTAGACACCTGACCATCACATCTACTATAAGGCCAAAAGCATGTAGACACCTGACCACCACACCTACTATACGGCCAAAAGTTATCTAAATCTCCATAACCTGCCCACATTTCCACCTTAAACTCCGGAGCCACGTTCACATGTCCACTATTACATTGACATTTATTCTTTTTGACTTTTTTTCCGCTCTCTTTGACTCTTTGACAGATATAAAGTGTGTGCAGCCCCCAGAACATATCATTGTCTGTATGATAACGATCCTTATTGATGGATTGCTCCTCTATGTATGGCAGGGCCGCCATTGCCAGCCATGATATTCAGATGAAGGGATTTTTGCAGCGGAGGGTTAGGGGTGAGATTTCCCTCCTCTCGTCTATTTATTCCTTTTATTCCTGCGTTTAGCGCTCTGTAGTTTGCTCCCCCGCACGTCTTCCCCAATCTACTGCATATGAGTCACTCACCACTGACACCCACCCGCCCTCCTCTCCTCTCTCTTTCCCTCTGTACACTATATATATATACTGAAAGGAGCCCCAAACAGACGTTCCAAGGGGCCAAACTGTATTTATTTATGATAGGAAAACATCTGCTGGCCAACACGTTTCAGGGTCCAAACGATCCCCCTTTGTCAGGGCTGAAAATGACCCACCATACAGCAGGGGAGATTCCTCCATCCATGCTGTTTAAACTCACTACACACATTACAATCCGATTGTACAATCTCCTCTGGATCTACCAACAACTATGTGGTGCCAGAGCCTCCCTGATTGGATACTAATTGATAGGCTATAGTTGAGGCGGGTCCTCCTATTACATATATGTGGTAGATAGAAGGTTCATTGTACAGTCAGATTGTAACGTGTATGGTGATCGTAACCGTCACCGATGGAGGAATCTCGCCTGCCGTCAGCTGCATCATTTTAGTCTTTTACATTTTTTGTAGCCCTGATGAAGGGGGATTATTTGGCCCTCAAAACGCGTCAGTTTCCTAGAGGAATTAAATCAATTCAGTTTGTACAGATTATCGATAATCAATCTTCATGTGTATGGCCGGATGAAGAGAGTTCAGTGGCACTTTAGGCTCTGGATGGTGTGCCATGCTCCATACTGGCACACGGAGAGGATGGCGGGATCACAAGACTGGGGGCATTAACTTCCAGTAGCTGTACAGGTGTCTGTCATAGACTTATGGAGGGATGAAGGGGTGGAAGTGGTCGCGCCTCCCGATCCCGTGCCTGGATCCGTGTCACGAACATCGGCCTTTTCTATGCAAATCTACCCCCCACACGCAAGCACACACACGGATCACTGACATCTGCCTCTAAATATGCAAATAATCGTTTGTTTACTGTGTAAGATCGGATCTTTAACTCCGCGTGTTCCTTTACGATGGGACAACCGACAATTGCCGATAAACCGGATCTTTAACTCCGCGTGTTCCTTCACGATGGACAACCGACGATTACCGATAAACCGGATCTTTACTCGGCGTGGTCACTCACGATGGGACAACCAGATCTTTAACTCTGCTTGTTCCTTCATGATGGACAATTACCGATAAACCAGATCTTTAACTCCGCGTGTTCCTTCACGATAGACAACCGACAATTACCGATAAACTGGATCTTTGACTCCGCGTGTTCCTTCACAATGGGACAACCCGATCTTTAACTCGGTGTGCTCCTTCACGATGGACAACTGCCAATGTCCAATAAACCGGATCTTTAACTCTGCGTGTTCCTTCACGATGGACAACCGACAATTACCGATAAACTTGATCTTTAACTCCGCGTGTTCCTTCACGAATGGACAACCGCCAATTACAGATAAACCGAATCTTTGACTCTGCGTGTTCCTTCAAGATGGGACAACTGACAATGTTCGATAGACCAGATCTTTGACTTCGCGTGTTCCTTCACGATGGACAACCGACAATGTCCGATAAACCGGAGCGTTATCTCTGCATGTTCCTTCAAGATGGGACAACCGACAATTACCGATAAACTGAATGTTTGACTCCGCGTGTTCCTTCACAATGGGACAACACGATCTTTAACTCGGTGTGTTCCTTCACGATGGGAAAACCGCCAATGTCCAATAAACCGGATCTTTAACTCCGTGTGTTCCTTCACAATGGACAACCGACGATTACCGATAAACTTGATCTTTAACTCCGTGTGTTCCTTCACGAATGGACAACCGCCAATTACCGATAAACCGGATCTTTGACTCTGTGTGTTCCTTCACGATGGGACAACTGCCAATTACAGATAAACCAAATCTTTGACTCTGCGTGTTCCTTCACGATGGGACAACCGACAATGTTCGATAAACCGGACCGTTATCTCTGCATGTTCCTTCATGATGGGACAACCAATGATAACCGATAGACCAGATCTCTAACTCTGAGTGTTCCTTCACGATGGGAAAACCGCCAATGTCCAATAAACCGGATCTTTAACTTCGCGTGTTCCTTCACGATGGACAACCGACAATTACCGATAAACCGGATCTCTAACCCCGCATGTTCCTTCCTGATGGAACAACCGGATCTTTGACTCCGCGTGTTCCCTCACGATGGGACAGCCGACGATTACCGATAAACTGGATCTTTAACTCTGCGTGTTCCTTCAGAATGGGACAGCCAATGATAACCGATAAACCGGATCTTTAACTTCGTGTGTTCCTTCACTATGGACAACAGACAATGTCTGATAAACCGGATCTTTAACTCCCTGTGTTCCCTCATGATGCGACAACCGGATCTTTAACACCGTGTGTTCCCTCATGATAGGACAACCATATCTTTAACTCGGTGTTCTCCTTCACGATGGGACAACCGACGATTACCAATAAACCGGATCTTTAACTCCGTGTGTTCCCTCATGATGGGACAAACGGATCTTTAACTCTGTGTGTTCCTTCACGATGGGACAACCGACGATTACTGATAAACCGGATCTTTAACTCCGTGTGTTCCATCATGATGGGACAACCGGATCTTTAACTCCGTGTGTTCCCTCATGATGGGACAAACGGATCTTTAACTCTGTGTGTTCCTTCACGATGGGACAACCGGATCTTTAACACAGTGTGTTCCTTCACGATGGGACAACCGACGATTACCAATAAACCGGATCTTTAACTCCGTGTGTTCCTTCACGATGGGACAACCGACGATTACCAATAAACCGGATCTTTAACTCCGCGTGTTCCTTCACAATTGGACAACTGACAATTACCGATAAATGTGGTCACTTTTTTTATTTTTTTGTCCGGCCCCACCGACATGATGTGCCCCTCCTCCTTATCTATCTATCTATCTATCTATCTATCTATCTATCTATCTATCTATCTATCTATCTATCTGTCTGTCTCTGTCTTATTTATGAATGTTTCTCCTTTAATGTGCGATCCTGGGACCTGGACAGGGCATCATCGGGACCAAGGTCCAACCAGGGACAAATTCGGGGGTGTTGGCATCTATGAACCCCTGCCTGTTAGGGTTCCACTTTAATGATTCTACAGCCTGAAATGGTCCACGGCGTCTCAAATCTACAAGCCATGTGAGATATCATTAGCTTGGCTTAGATGTATATATGAATGCCCGAGTGGCCCTGGGTCGGGTCAACGGTCCAACAGTGTCATGTGACTCATCTTAAAGGGAAGCCAATGTCTCATTAGGGGCCCCCCTTCTTATTGAGCAATCCAATTAGTTTCATTCAACCAGGGGCCACTTAGAGGGCATGAGGGATACCATCCGATCTCCTTTGTACATCTCAAATCTACAAGCCATGTGAGATATCATCAACTTGACTTTAATATACATATGAATGCCCCTGTGGCCCTGGGTCAGGTCAACGGTCCAAATATGTCATGTGACTTGTCTCAAAAAGAAGCCAATGCCTCATTAGGGCCCCCCCCCCTTTGTATTGCGCAGTTTCATTCAACTAGGGGCCACTGAGGGGATACCGGCCGATCTCCTTTGCATGAGGCCAATCGTCTATATTTTTGAGGGTTTTTGATACATTTCAGCTGCTGAGGAATCGTAAAGAAACACATTTCAATGTATCAATTTATTCGGATACAACTTGTGCCACCCTGACATAGCCGCATGTCCGCCTGCCCCCTCCTCCTCATCTCCAGTCGGTATCTGATAGGGGTCATCGACTAAGGAAGGCGAGAGCCTTTTCCCACCCGGGCAACGCTGCCCCGTCTCTCGAACGCCTGGTACGAGCCTCCCTTTTTATTGGGGGCTGGCGAAGGTCTGGCACGTGCTGTCGCCCAGGGAATGCGCCCCCCTACCCCTGCGTCTCTCCCTATCCCTGTGCCCATGTGTGTGCCCACCCCCCTCCCCTATCTGGGGAAGCTGGTGAATAGCTGGAGGTGGGAGCTATGGAGGGAGAGATGGAGGAAGGGAGGGAGGGTGGGCGAGTGCGGAGAAGAGGAGGGGGGGACGTTGGCAGTTCTTTCTTCTATAGAGGGGAGGGGAGAAGGGATTTCAGGGAGGGAGGGCACAGATATAGGTAGACAGATGCACAGAGAGCGACAGAGAGACAAGAATACCAAGGACAGCGACAACGTTGCGGGGTGACGGTATTATGCTGCATTACCTAATGAATGGCCGCTCATGATATCTGTGCATTAGGGGTTGTCTGTGTCCTGATGTCTGTGTATTAGGGGTACCTGCGTCCTGATATAGAGGTCTGTGTCCTGATATCTGTGTATTAGGGGTACCTGCGTCCTGATATAGAGGTCTGTGTCCTGATATCTTTGTATTAGGGGTTGTCTGCGTCCTGATATAGAGGTCTCTGTCCTGATATCTGTGTATTAGGGGTTGTCTGCGTCCTGATATAGAGGTCTCTGTCCTGATATCTGTGTATTAGGGGTGTCTGTGTCCTGATATCTGTGTATTAGGGGTTGTCTGTGTCTTGATGTCTGTGTATTAGGGGTGTCTGTGTCCTGATATAGAGATCTGTGTCCTGATATCTGTGTATTAGGGGTGTCTGTATCCTGATATAGAGATCTATGTCCTGAGGTCTGTGTATTAGAGAGGTCTGTGTCCTGATATAGAGGTCTGTGTCCTGATATAGAGGTCTGTGTCCTGATGTCTGTGCATTAGGGGTGTTTGTGTCCTGATGTCTGTGCATTAGAGAGGTCTGTGTCCTGATGTCTGTGTATTAGGGTTGTGTGTGTCCTGAGATCTATATTATAGCTCTCTGTATAGTGCAGATATCTGCAGCTTGGTGTCTGTGTATTAGACATTTCTCTGTTCTGATTTCTGCATATTAGAATCCTGTGTCCATCAATTAACCCCTCCCTGACCTGATTGCTGCCATCAGCCTGGCTGCTCCTCGTTGTGTGGATGGTTGGCTGTAAAGATGACAGATTGGCATCTAGGGTTGTCACCTGTCCGGGAAT
This sequence comes from Nanorana parkeri, assembly GCF_000935625.1. Lineage (NCBI taxonomy): Eukaryota > Metazoa > Chordata > Amphibia > Anura > Dicroglossidae > Nanorana > Nanorana parkeri. Next base: position 417,059 of record NW_017307236.1, on the reverse strand, counting down.
CACTCAGACAGTCCGGGTTCTGAGTCCTGTATGTGCTGTGTCCGGGTGTCACAATGTCAGGCAGACGGAGGGCAACCACGGGGTCCTTGTGTTCCAATATGTGTGCATGGAGGAGGCGCAGGACATTGAGGGACACTGGAACCGGAGGAGCAAGGAGATGTCTAAAACACAGGGTGCAGATAAGTCTTGAAGGGCCCAGGGGTTCTCCTTCAGGCAGATTTGCTGCTCGCTATCTCTCCTCACTTTCTCTCCTGTCTCTCCTCGCTCTCTCCCCCAACTGTCTCTCTCTCCTGGCTGTCTCTCCTCTCTCTACCCCTGGCTGTCTCTTTGCCCTCTCTCCTTGCTGTCTCTCCTTTCTTTCTCTCCTGGCTGTCTCTCTCTTCTGGCTTTCTCGTCTCCCTCTCTTCTGTCTTTCTCTCCTCACTCTCTCCCCTGCCTGTCTCTCCCCATTCTCTCCCTGATTGTCTCTCCTGACTCTCTCCACTGGCTGTCTCTCCTCACTCCCTCCCTTCCCTCTCCTGGCTGCCTCTGCTCATTCTCTCTCCTGGCTGTCTCTGCTCACTCTCTCCCCTGGCTGTCTCTCCTCGCTCTCTCTATCCTGGCTGTCTCTCCTCGCTCTCTCCTGGCTGTCTCTTCTCGCTCTCTCTCCTGACTGTCTCTCCTCGCTCTCTCTCCTGGCTGTCTCTCCTCGCTCTCTCTCCTGGCTGTTTATCCTCTCTCTCCTGGCTGTCCCTCCTCTCTCTCTCCTGGCTGTCTCTCCTCCCTCTCTCTCTCCTGGCTGTCTCTCCTCTCTCTCCTGGCTGTCTCTCCCCTCTCTCTCTCTCCTGGCTGTCTCTCTTTTCTCTCTCCTGGCTGTCTCTCCTCCCTTTCTCTCTCCTGGCTGCCTCTCCTCTCTCTCTCTCCTGGCTGTCTCTCCTCTCTCTCCTGGCTGTCTTTCCTCTCACTCTCTCTCTCCTCACTCTCTCCTGCATATTATCCCCCCCCCCAAAAAATTGCTGTGCGGTGCGAGAGTGTTTGGGTCTTGCATGAAGAAAAGGTGTCTGCCCTATTTGCCTCTGATGTGTATTAGAGGTCACAGATCTGGGTCAGCATTGTGACCTGGCGCCCCGCTAGCTGTATGTTAGTCTTATATATGAGAATTGACCTCCCGCAGCCATTGTGAATTGTTCCTTTAAAGGGCCAGGCCACCCGAAACTGACATGTCAAGTTTTGGTGAATCCTGGGGATTTAAATCTAACATGTAATCTGTTTAGATTTTGCCTTATCAGGTTCCTCCCTCCCCTCCCTTCCCCTCCCTTCCCCCCTCACACCTAAAAGATTTTTTTCCTCTTCATTACATACCTTCTATTAGACCCGATGATGTGATCACAGGATTTCTGTGCTTCTCTATGCAATGCAGGCAGATCAAGCCTGGTGAGAGGGGCCGGCAAGGTACTGCAAATAGCTTTCTGAAAACATCACAGCACTCTGCCTCAGTTCTCCTCTCAATAGCCCTCAGTTATGCAAATATTAAAATGCCTTGATGGGCGTTTCTAGGCAGGATGCATTTGCATGCAGACTGCCCTGGGGGCTTGGCTCAGAGTTGACTGTACATACACTAAAGAGCTGGCTGGACATCCCATTCCAAAACCATCGACATGAATATGGGGTTGTCACCTTTTTTGCAGCTATAACGGCATCAACTCTTCTGGGATGGCTTTCCACAAGGTCTTGACGTGTGGAAAATGTTGTCATTGAGCCCAAAGAGCATTTACGAGGTCAGGTACCAATGTCGGATGAGATGACTTGGCTAGTGGGGTTGAGGTCAGAGCTTTGTGCAGACCTCTGGAGTTCCTCCAAACTCACCAAACCATGTCTTTATGGAGTTGGCTTTGTACACAGGAGACAGTCATGGTGGGACAGAAGAAGACCTTCTCCAAACTGTTACCACAATGTTGGATGCACACAATTGTCTAAAGCAGCCGTCAACCTTTTTATCCCGGAGGAACCCCGTAGCTCATGTTCAGGTCTTGAGGAACCCTTACTAAAACCAATTAATTTCGGGCCAATGGCAAAAAATGCCTCTTGGTGGTCAGTAGGAAGAATGAAGCCTCTACCGTGCAGGTCCAAATGCTACATTTACAGACATCTAGAAAAATAATGATGTCACTAGGGAAGCACCGATAACTGTTATTCGGTCTCCAGTACGAGTACCGATATTTTTTTTTCTGGTACTTGCCGATACTGAATACCAATACCGGAAGTCATTAGGAAAGCCAGGCGGCGTGTAATGACTCCCCACCCGGCTTCCTGATTAGCCGGGAAGCCAGGTGGCGTGTAAAGACTTGCCACCCGGCATTCCCGTTTAGCAGGGAAGCCGCCCCCATGCTTCTCGTCACTATGTGACGAGAAAGCATGGAGCCGGCTTTCTGGTCAATCAGGAAGCCGGGCGCCGTGTAATGATGCGGCGCCTGGCTTCCTGATCTTTCCCGGGAAGCCGGCTCCATGCTCCCTGGCTGGAGACAACCAGGAGAGAGAGAGAGAGCGAGCAAGGAGAGAGAGAGAGAGAGAGCAAGGAGAGACAGCCAGAAGAGAGAACGCGGAGAGACAGCCAGGGGAGAGAACGAGGAGAGATAGCCAGGGAGAGATAGAAGAGAGACAGAGCATAAAGCCGGCTTCCCGGACAATCAGAAAGCTGGGTGCCGCGTCATTACACGGCGCCTGGCTTCTTGATTGGCCAGCTTCCCGACCAACCAGGAAGCCAGGCAGAGAGTCATTACACGATGCCTGGCTTCCTGATTGGCTGGGAAGCCGGTTCCATTCTCCCTCGTCACAAGTGATGAGGAGCATGGAGCTGGCTTCCAGGCCACTAAGGAAGCCGGGCAGCATGTAATGACTCTCTGCCCAGCTTCCTGATACCAGAAACTCAAGTATCGGGCTAGGTGTCGTAGCATTTCGGGAGTATGAGTACTCACCCGAATACTCGGCACCGATACCGATACTAGTATCGGTATCGGTGCATCCCTAGATGTCATGCTGCCGGGGGTTTCCAAGCGGAGTTGGTCCTGGAACTATGCATGTATCACCAAATGGGAGGTCATTCAGCCACAGCTCAAGGAACCCCTAGCAACCTCTGGAAGAACCCCATGTAACCCCAAAGTGTCACTCTATGCTGAAGCATTACCAAAACCCTTCACCTGAACTCAATACTTTAAAGAGGTGCTTACATACTTTTGGCCATATAGCCTAAGACTGATGCCATACCTAAAAATCAGCGTGAACATTGCAGTGACTGGATCTGGAGAATTTCTGACCACTTTATAACATTGTCATGAGGGACTCAGACTGTTTATAATGAAGCTGTCAGCAAACTGATCCCATTGCGGATTTGCTCCTCCGGGTGATCCAATCTGCTCGATGAACTGTTAAAAGGTTACAATAGACCCCTTGTTGCTTCACTTCTATAGCAGTGTTCCCCTCCCCCACCTGCAATCTTTTCCCCCAATTTCCCTCCTTGTCGGTGAGTGCATTAGCCGGTGGACGCCACGTCACCCTATTGTAATTGTCATTATTTGAAGCCATATAGATCAAATGAGGGTGATTATGTCATGGTCATGTGGTGCATTCACACAGTAGTGGAACGGTTTAGGGATCCAAAAAGGAAACCCGTTACCAGTTTACTTCCAAGCAGCGATTGGTGGCAAAGAATCTGTTCTGCTAGAGTGTTTCAGTCTGCCAATTGTAACGTGGGCTCTGATTGTTCTATGACGGTCAATGAGATTATACGATATATCAATCACTTAGAGGGATGATCAGGGACAATAGTATAATGGACACTTCAGGGGGTTTTCCGGATGCTATGTTTCCAGCACGGGGGCGAGCATGTTAGCGTGCACGACTTTATTGGTGAGATCTCGGCAATGAGTTCCAGGGGCTATACACCTGGTGTGCCCATTATGAGGGACCCCCACCATCCCTGTGCTGAGTTCCTAGGTTGGTAATCTGCTGTGCCCATTATGAGAGGTTCCCAACATCCCTATGTTGAGTTCCCAGATCTGTACACCTGCTGCCCCCTTTATGAGGGGCTTCCACCATCCCTGTGTTGAGTTCCCGGATCTGTACACCTGCTGTCCCCATTATGGGGTACTCCCACCATCCCTAGGTTGAGCTCCCAGATCTGTACACCTGCTGTGCTCATTATGAGGGACTCCCACCATCCCAGTGTTGAGTTCCCGGATCTGTACAGCTGCAGTGCTCATTATGAGGGACTCCCACCATCCTTGCTAGATTGTATATTTATTTCTTATGATGGGATGTAACAGGAGGAGCTGGAACATACAACGGTGGGTGGGAACGCTGAAAACTCCGATAGACGGACAGGAACGGAGTCAGGAGTTATGGCAAGCAGATCTCACTGCTGCAATATCCAAGATATTGATTCTCAACCAGGGTTCAGTGGAACTCTAGGGTTCCTCCAGAGACTGTAAAAGGGAGGTGTGATCATCTGATGGCGCTTGGATAATTCCAGGGCCAACACCACTTGGCAGTGATAGCGGCATGACACCACTGATCTTTTTAGCTGTCTGTAAGGTTGGCATTTTGAAAACCATTGTAATTGGCAGGGAGGGCATTCCTCCAACTAGCCACCAATGTAAGCTGCTTTTTACCACTGATCCCCAATGGATTGGCTTTAGCAGGGGTTCCCTGAGACCTAAAAATAATTTCAATGGTTTCTCTGCGGTCTGGCAGCATTTGACGTATGTTAGTGCGCAGCACTGCAGTCAGCGAGAACAAGCCTACTGACTACGGTAGATTGCAGTGGTACGTTTCCTATAAGTGTATATGCTCTGCACTGCCATCTAGTGCCCACAGTTTAGAATGCAGAGTGTTATAATTGTCTAACTGAAACCAGAGGTGTATCTACACAAAATAGCAAGTACTGAAATTGCACCCCTTCCTAAAATCTAACACGCATATTTTAGATAACTTAAAATTATAATCAACTCAAATCTTTAATTAAAAACTCCCCAGTGTCCACCCTTTACATCAGCATCACCTAAGTCCCCAATATCCCCCTTACATCAGATTCACCAGTGTTCCCCTTTACATCAGTGTCCTTAATGTCCCCCTTTACATCAGCTTCACCAGTGTCCCCCTTACATCAGAGTCACCAGTGTCCACTCCTGACATCAGAGTCACCAGTGTCCCCCTTACATCAGGATTACCATTGTCCCCCCTGACATCAGAGTCACCAGAGTCCCCCTGACATCAGAGTCACCAGTGTCCCCCTTACACCAGAGTCTCCCTTACATCAGAGTCACCAGTGTCCCCCCTTACATCAGAGTCACCAGTGTCCCCCCTTACATCAGAGTCACCAGTGTCCCCCTGACATCAGAGTCACCAAAGTAGCCCCTTACATCAGAGTCACCAATGTCCCCCCTTACATCAGAGTCCCCCAAGTTCCCTAGTTCCATCCTCCTCCTCACACAATCTGAATGATGGCAAGGGTGGGAACTGGGTAGGCAGCATGTCATTGGTTGGTTGCAAGGACGCCAGGCGGTCACACAATAGGCATTTATATCCTTCGTGTCTATGGCGGAATATATTTGGGTGAAAGTTTTAGTGCCCGCCGGAGTCCTTCTTTAATGTATAGATACTTCTATGGCAGTAAATCTGAAGACATCGCTGGGGGTGTTATACTGAATACAACGGGCTGACTGTATCCTGATTTCTGTGAGGACCATTGTGACAGACAGGGAGACAATTACAGGAACGGGGGGCCGGGGAGTTTTGGGAAATCCTTCCTGCCAGTGTGAAGCTGTTCCCATGGTTTCCAGAAGGAGGATTGATAAAAATTCACAGGGGGCTGAATGCAAAATTGAATTGTTTTCAATAACCTTTAGCTTGTAATTCAAGATTATTAAAAATGAGAACCCGAAATGAAATTATATTTGTAGAGCCAATGTCTGAGAAAACTGGACGGATCCATCAACTGGAGGAATTGGTGACCAGAAAGTTATGTACGCCGAACCCCCCTCCCCCACCCCCCTCCATGTCATTCCAATCCTTCCGGCTGCTCTGGCACCTCATTATTCAGTGTGATCCTGTGATCGCTCCAAACACACCATCAGGCTGAGTCACCATTCATTAATTGCTGCCTGTGATAGGGACAGCAGCCCTCACCCCCTCTATCCTCTGAGAGGAGGGAGATCTGTACTGGAGCCCAAAGAGTGGGATGATTATCTATTTATTCATCAAAAGGAACTTACATTTACATTGTGTGCTCTGGTCAGGGGATGCTTCAGGGGTTGCTGGAGGTCAGAAATAGTACAATGTAGAGAAACAACATCTTATCTACGTCTTCTGTAACTAATAACCTCAAATAACTTCCTTCCTTCCTTTCCTTTCTCTCTCTCCTCTTATCTGCCTCTTTCTTACTCTCTGTACTTCTCTTTTTCTCTCATCCTAAGCTCATGTCTTCTTTCTCGGTCATCTCCCCCTCTCTTCTTTATCTTCCTGGACTTTTCTTATCTATTTGTTTATGTCTCATTCATTCATTTAATGAATTTCATCTTCCCCCCCCCCCCCCTCTCTCTATCGCTCTTTTTTTTGTCTATGTATTCATTTGTTTTGGCTTCTTCTCCCTCTCTTTGTCTCTTATTCATCCCTCAGCTTCCCCTTTCACTCCCCTCACCATCCCTCCTCTTTCTTTCCTCAACATCCCTCATCTGTCTCATTCTCTCTCCTCTCATTCCTTTATCTTCCTCTCGCTCCTCCTCATCCCCCTTCTCCCTCTTCATCCCTCCTCCTTCTCTCCCTTCACCATCCCCCATCTTCCTCTCCCTCTCCTCTCCATCCCTTTTCATTCTCTTCGCTTTCCATCCTCTATCTTTCTCTTCCTCTCCCTCTCCTCTCCATCCTCCATCTTTCTCTCCCTCTCCTCTCCATCCTCCATCTTCCTCTCCCTCTCCTCTCCATCCTCCATCTTCCTCTCCCTCTCCTCTCCATCCTCCATCTTCCTCTCCCTCTCCTCTCCATCCTCCATCTTACTCTCCCTCTCCATCCTCCATCTTCCTCTCCCTCTCCTCTCCATCCTCCATCTTCCTCTCCCTTCCCTCTCCATCCTCCATCTTCCTCTCCCTACCCTCCCTCTTCCTCTCCCCCTCCTCTCCATCCTCCATCTTCCTCTCCTCTCCATCCTCCATCTTTCTCTCCCTCTCCTCTCCATCCTCCTCTCCCTCTCTTCTCCATCCTCCATCTTTCTCTCCCTCTCCTCTCCATCCTCCATCTTCCTCTCCCTCTCCATCCTCGATCTTCCTCTCCCTCTCCATCCTCCATCTTCCTCTCCCTCTCCTCTCCATCCTCCATCTTTCTCTCCTCTCCATCCTCCATCTTTCTCTGCTCTCCATCCTCCATCTTCCTCTCCCTCTCTTCTCCATCCCTTTTCTCCCTCTCCTCTCCATCCTCCATCTTTCTCTCCCTCTCCTCTCCATCCCTTTTCTCCCTCTCCTCTCCATCCTCCATCTTTCTCTCCCTCTCCTCTCCATCCCTTTTCTCCCTCTCCTCTGCAACTGACACATTGCTATTTTTCTCCTCACCATCTGCCCTATTCTCTCCTCTCATTCCTTCATCTTCCTCTCTCTCCTCTCCATTCACTATCTTCCTTTCTTCTCCTATTCGCTCATGGTCCTCTCTCTCCTTTCCATCTTCTATATTCCTCTCTCTCTCCTCTCATTCCTCATATTCCTCTCTCCATCCCTTACATTTTTTTCTCTTTCCTCTCCATCACTCATCTTTTTCTTTCCCTACTCTCCATCCCTCATATTCCTCTCTCTCCTCTCATTCTCTCATCTTCCTTTCTCCCCTCTACATCTCTCTTCTTACTCTGTCTGTCTTCTCTCCATCTCTCACATTCCTCTCTCTCTCTCCTCTCCATTTGTCATTTTCTCTCCTGCCCATTCCTCATATTCCACTTTCTCTCCTTCTCATTCCTAATCTTAATTTCTCTCTTCATCCCTCTTCTTCCTCTCTCTCTCATCCCTCCATCCCTTATATTCTGCTTTCTTCACTCTTCAACCCTCATCTCTCTCCTCAGAATCCTCCATCTCTCTCTACCCTCTCCAACTCTCATCATCCTTTCTCTCCTTTCCTTTTTTTCCTCTCTCTCTCCCCCATAACTCATCGTCTTCTCTTTCTCCTCTCATTCCCTCATTTTCCTGTCTCTCTCCTCTCCATCCCTTCTCTCTCTCTCTCTCTCTCTCTCTCTCTCTCTCTCTCTCTCTCTCCATCCCTCAGATTCCTCTCACTCTCTGATCTCCTCCCCCAATATTCCACTCTCCTCTTAAAGTGACACTAAACTCAGGAGTTAAATATTACAACTCCATTCAGGTACCGTAACTATTAATAAAAATGTATCTTATTTGTGTATCACTCGGCTGTAGATCCTCAAATCATCTCTGAATTGGTGCCGACACTGTCCTTCCTTATGGAGGGGGGCTACTTTCTTCCCCATGATCCCTGTGTGATTTGTAAAGTAGTCACCGCTCCAAGCTCGCTCCAGTGATGGACTACAATCTCAATACAAAGGAGTAAACTAGACCTGAGATTGTAGTCCATCCCGGGAGAAAGCTTGGAGCGGTGACTACTTTGCAAAAGTAGCCCCCTCCAGAAGGTAGGACAGTGTCAGCACCAATTCAGAGATGATTGGAGGATCTACAGCCGAGTGACACACAAATAAGATACATTGTTGTTAATACTGTAGTTAAGGTACCTGAATGGATTCGTAAGATTTAATTCCTCAGTTTAGTGTCACTTTAATTTCTCATATTCCGCTCTCTCTGCTTTCCATTAATTATCCTCCATTTTCTCTCCCTTTTCCACCCCTCCTCTTCCTCTCTCTCTCTTTCCTATCCATCCCTCATTTTCCGCTATCTCCTCTCCATCCCTTATTTTCATCTCTCTCTGCCTTCCATCTTCCTCTGTCCTCTCAATCCTTCATCTCACCTCTCTCCTCTCCATCCCTCTTTCTCCCCTCCATCTCTAATCTTCCTCCCTCTCTCTTCTCACCCCCATCATCCTCTCTCTCTCTCATCTCGTTCCCTCATCTTCTTCACTCTATCTTCTCACCCCCCCCCACACCTTCACCTCTCCGATCCTTCCCTTATTTTTCTCTCTCTCTCTTCTCTTCATCACTGTTCTTACCCACTCTTTCTCCCTTCTCTATTAATCTGACTGATCTATCTCTCCTCTCTCCATGACTCCTCTTACTCGCTCTTTTTTTATCCCCTCTCCATCTCTCCTCCTCTTTCTTTTCCATGCCTTTCCTTCTCTGTCTTACATGTCTCTATTTCCTCTCACTGCCCTTTCGTCTCCATCTTTATTTCCTTCCCCACTACCTTTCTGCCTCTCCTGTCCCATGCTCTCTTCCCTATTCCCCTATTTCTTTTCTGCCAACATCCCAATCTCTCAAATGTTTCCTTTTTACCTTTCTCTTACTATCAGGCTCCATCCCTCTCTTCTCTTCTTCCCGGTCTTTCTCTCTTCCTCTGTCTCCATTTCTCTTTTCCTCCTTCTCCTCTTCCTATTAGTCTCTCTCTCTCTCTCTCTCTCTTCCTCTGTCTTTTCTCTTTCCCTCTCCTTTTCCTCCTGGTCTCTCTCTCCTCTTCTTCTCTCCTCTTTCATCTCTCCATTTGCTCAGAGTAGCCTAAAGCTGTGACCCACTTATGATGTTTCACATAAAAATCAACAATGGCTGAATGGGAATTACAGATCAGAGAGGCATATATAGTTCAGAAGGAGATAAAAAATAATTATGCAGCAGATCCTCAATCAGGACCACGTGTACCCCAGGTGGTTTCTCTGATGGGTTCATGGCGTATGTTTGCTTTTAAAATTAAACTCCTCATAAGGGTTTAGAGTTTAACAAATAATCATTGTTATATGAAATAGATCTACATAAGTCATAAGGGATTACGTGGAAATATTTATTTATTAAATCTGGGGGGCTGCCTAATGAATATCAGCTTTTATGAAGCAATACATTCGTTATTACAGATCATTTTACTGCATTATTATTTAGATTATATAGTATAATGCATGCTGGCTTAGTTCTGATAGGTTCAAATGTTTTCTCTTAGTTCTTCCGCTGTGCTTCCGGCTCACTACAGAGATCAGAGCTGCAGTTTCGTGAGACACCGGCACTCGTTACGTGTCTCTGCCCTCCTTTCCACCAGGCCATTCGCAAAAGGGTTGCAGGCAGCATTTTGTGGATGCCAGAGAGTAGAGGTGTATCTACTACAAATTGCGCCCCTGATGTCCCACCCAGCTCCTGGTAACCAGTGACAACACTGGTTGCCAGTGGCTGGGCGGGACGCCAGCCAGAGCATCCCAGGTTGCTAAGATCTGGATGGGGAGGTGTGTAAGGACCATACACCAGGGCCGTAACTACAGATCACGGGGCCCCATAGCATAAAATTTGATGCCCCCCCTCCCCAATGACCTATGATTCACTGTGATTATTTTGGTGATAACTACTGCTAGAATGTGCTAAGTGCTGGCAGACTACTTTTCTAACTGTACAGATCACCAAAAGAGAGAAAGGAGAGATGGTCTCAAGCTTCCTGAACAATTATTAGCCCTGTGACCCCTCTCAATGCCCCCAGTCCCCTTCCCCCTACAATTTGTAAATGTTGAGGCTTGGTGCTGCCCCCTCTAACCCTGCTGCCCTGAGTGGAAGGACCACAAGGACCCTGTGGGACATATGGGACCATTTATATTAGAGGTGGGTCTTGTAGAACTGGGCACACTCACTTCTATCTAGCTGCCAATCAGGAGCCCAAAAATTGGTCTTGCACAGAGGCCCCTTGGTGACTCTGTCTGCCATTGCCTGCCGCCCAAAGCACTGCCCCACCAATGTCATATTAATACTACCCTGTACCATGCTTTAAAGGGGACCTTTCAATGTTTGAGTCTAGGTTCGCTTTAATACAATGCGTACAGTTTGGCTATGAGATGCACATGAGATGATACTTTTCTCTGATTCTAAATTTATCCGAGTTTCTCTCAGAAAAGGAACATCTCGTCCTGATTTTTCTGCTTTTCGTGCAGCTAGCAAACACAGTCATCTCCCTTTCAGCACCAGCCTCTGAAAAGTTTAAAAGGCTCCTAGGGTAGATTATTGCTGATCTAAACTAATAATATCCCATCAATTACATTATAGCTTTCTCATTAGACATGCTTGTTTGTCCCTTGGCTACACATGTAGTCAAATCTTCAAGAAAAGGTTTACATATACACAGAACCCACCAATAGAGAATGGGGAATTAAACTATTTTAAAGACTGGCGCAAGCAAGCTTGGATCTTCTAACAGTTAAAGAGGACCTGTAGTGTGAAGGTTGTGTCTTCAAAAGGCAAGCAGAGGGCAAAGGACTAGTCACCAGTATTGGCTTTAGGCCCCCCGCAGCTGATCTTTTTCTCATTACTGACTTACTCTGTCTTGTTCTGCACTTTGTCTATGTGACGTTTGCTATCTGGGTTGGAATGGCTTTGTCTCCTCATGTTAGAGGTCCTTCATGATGTCTAGTGATCTGATGACTGGTGGGAATGGCTCCCAACTATCCTCATTCAATGGGATGGTCCCCCCTTTTGGAGTCAAATCACTTTGTCCTTGAAATGTTTCTCCTTTCGCTCGGGTACAGAGATCTGTATAAATAAATGTATTATTTAACTGCCAATGTTGTTTATATTGCACTAAACCTTTAATCCATCCTTCATATTATTGCGTTGGTCAAATGGGGATTGCGGCAAGGCTGCATCCATTGCCTAAATATCCTATGCTAAAAAGGAGGAAGAATGAGACCTTCATTGGTGGTCAATGGAATTTTCTGGTAACCTGTCTCTCTTGGGCGATTCCTGTCCTGCTTGGCATGGGGGACACGTGCTGGTATGTTGGCAGCTTTCCTCTTTTCAATCAGTTCTGTCATGTGGTTGACTATGTGATGGCGGCTATTTTCGGGGTGAGGCACAGAGTTCAGTACGATCTGCACTGCTTGCAATAGGAAGGAGCTGCAGGTTAAGCAGTGCATGTGCAGGGCTCCATTGTGACACACTGGGCAAGTCAGTTCCTTGTACCATGGATCTGTAGTGGTTCTAAGACTGAAGGCCAAAGCAAAATGGGGGAATTGTGCAAGCTCCTATCCCATAGGGGAGGAAGCATGCTGAAGACAAGCTGATAGATAAGAACTGCAATTGGGTGTTATCCAGCTTTGCATTTAGAAAGAGTACCAATAACCCTTGGTTCCTACCTAGTGCAGCGAAGGCGAACCTATGGCACGCGTGTCACAAAGGGCAGCACAGGCCCCTCTAGTGGCATGCGAGCCTAGGCAGGGGTTTGATAGCAATAAAGTTAAGTGAAAAAAAAGTAAAAAATTATAAAATAAATAAAAATTATTAAAAAAAAGAAAAAGATAATAAGATAAATCAAAATGTAAAATAGTGATAAAAAATAATAAATAAAGAAAAAAAAATGAATACCAATCCTGCCATATACATATGAATAAACACACGCGTAGGGCATTGCATGTGTGTGTGCGTTGAGTGCTGCCCCCATTTCTCTGTTTGACATATTGTGGTAGCCGGGCAGCAGCGCTCTCTCACTCGCACAATGTTCATTAAAGGGCAAGTGCACTTTCACAAGTAATTTGGGAAAATGGAATTACCCCCTTAAATTTTGCCCCCTCTCCACCCTCCGCTATACCTACCTTTCGGCTAACAGTCCTTCCCCTCCACTGGTATGGGTGTACTATCTGTACCTCATACTGCAGCCCCGCACCATGGATTTTGAATTTCGCTCACAAATTGCGAGCACTCATTGGTCAGCACGGTCACCTGAATGTGTTTATGTGTCTGTTTATGAATGTGTGATTATATGTGTGTTTGTATCTGTGGGTGTATAAATGTTTGATTATGTGTATTTCCCTGTTTTGCCCAAGGCAGTGATGCTGTTTCAGTTTGGGCCCTCAGGCTCAAAAACGTTAGCCATCAGCCATCAGCCATCACCGTACTAGTGGCAAGGAAATCTTGCAGTAGATGTAAACCCTAAATGGACGACATTTCGTTTACTAAAGCCCTGTTTATCATAAACCATTGCCATTTTGTGATCATAAAATCATCACTTGCTCCAGGGTTGGCTGCACATCATTGCCATGCCTCATTACCCGTTACGTGACAGGGTGACCATGCAGTACCCCAAATGGGAGACAGTTGTCACCCTATGACCGGAAGTTCTTGAACTAGGGCGTTCATGACAGGATCTCTAAGGATTATTTTCATGAACCTGGAGAATTTAAAAGATTATAAAAACCTTTTGAGGTTACATTAAAGAGGAACATCACCGGGTTAGAGGAAATTAAATGTCAAGCAGCTACAATTACTGAGGAGACGTCATCCTTGCCTAAGCGAGGAATGAAGCAGTGGGAGTGAGTACCACCAAAAATGGTTTTCCCTCCCGGAAAAAAAAAATTGCCATTGTGTAAGATTCTGGGGGTGGGTTGGGGGGGGGGGGGAGGTCTGTTTTAACGTGTTGAAGCTTACATGAGATCTTGGTGATTGGGTTTAGTTTTAATTCAAGATAGTTGCTCTTAAACTGGTACCAAACAAAGCTGCAATGGCGATAACCCTCCAAGTGTCCTTGGCAAGATATATAACCCAAGTGGAGGGACAAATCCTGGTCATCCCACTCTGCAGGGCCCATCTGAAACATATTTGGGTCTTTTATGCCATAATAACAAGACATAGTCAGCTGCACATGGGCCCTTTTTTGTTGCAGAATTGATTATTTTGCTCACGTGCTGACGTTCCTATTAGCCTGTGACATGCAGTAGAACAGAATGATAAGGTCTATTGAATAATTGACATTTAGATGTGTGAGTGAGAAAAGTTTAAACTAATGATCAGGGACTGGGATAATGAAATGGAAAAATACCAAACGTTCCTCATACAATGGAGGCTGATAATGGGCAGACTGTTGTCCACAGGAATTTTTTTTCCAGAAGCAAATATTTAAAAATCCACTTCGCTCCTCTGCATACCCATTAAAAATATAGAGAAAATAATCATTTTTCTCTGTTTTTGGTAGAGCAGCTGAAGGTCAAACTCCACGTTGGCTATCCACTGAAACACCTTCAAACTACACTATATTAACAAAAGTATTGGGACACCGGCCTTTACACGCACATGAACTTTAATGGCACCCCAGTCTTAGTCCGTAGGGATCAGTATTGGGTTGGCTCCGCCCTTTGCAGCTATAACCGTTCCAACTCTTCTGGGAAGGCGTCCACAAGGTTTAGGAGTGTGTCTATGGGAATGTTGGACCATTCTTCCAGAAGCGCATTTGTGAGGTCAGGTACTGATGTTGGACGAGAAGGCCGTGCTCACAGACTCTGCTCTAATTCATCCCATAGGTGTTCTATCGGGTTGAGGTCAGGCCAGTCAAGTTCCTCCATCCCAAACTCTCTCATCCATGTCTTTATGGACCTTGCTTTGTGCACTGGTCCGCAGTCATGTTGGAACAGGAAGGAAGTTCCACAAAGTTGGGAGCATGTAATTGTCCAAAATGTCTTGGTATGCTGATGTCTTAAGAGTTCCCTTCACTGGAACTAAGGGGCCAAGCCCAACCCCTGAAAAACAACCCCACACAATAATCCCCCCTCCACCAAACTTTAAACTTGGCACAATGCAGTCAGGCAAGTACCGTTCTCCTGGCAACCACCAAACCCAGACACGTCTATAGGATTGCCAGACAGAGAAGCGTGATTGGTCACTCCATGAGAACACGTCTCCACTTCTCTAGAGTCCAGTGGCGGCGCGCTTTACACCACGGCATCCCACGCTTTGCATTGCACTTTGTGATGTAAGGCTTGGATGCAGCTGCTCGGCCATGGAAACCCATTCCATGAAGCTCTCTACACACTGTTGTTGTGCCAATCTGAAGGTCACACGAAGTTTGGAGGTCTGTAGCTATTGACTCTGCAGACAGTTGGCGACTTCTGTGCACTGTGCGCTTCAGCATGCGCTGACCCCACTCTGTCATTTTACGTGGCCTACCACTTCGTGGCTGAGTTGCTGTTGTTCCCAGTTGCTTCCACTTTGTTATAATAACACTAACAGGTGACCGCAGAATATTTAGTAGCAGGGAAATTTTGCGGAACACCTGAATCCAAGGATTTGGAGGGGTGTCCCAATACTTTTGGCAATATAGTGTATTTTCAAATTGAGAGGTTAATTCTACTTAGCATGGACACAGACAGTGATGAAAAATATCCAGGGTTTCAAATCCTTGCCTACTCTAGGCAAACCTAATAAAAAAAAGGTTTTGGCACTGAATATACTTTAAGGGTCAAATCCACCAAAAGCTGAGACTTCAATTTGGATATAATATGGTGCAATGAGCTAGCAGTTTCTTTTGCCCACTTGGATCTCAGAGTGAGATTTCTATACTGACCTCCCTGACTGTCCACCCACCATGGCCACTGTAAGAGGATCTTGCTCTCCCTCATAGATCATTCACTTATTGCCGACTTTAGAGAATGTAGTAGGACAATTGAGAGTCCTCTTGTTGCAGTAGAAGGGGTGAGACCCGTGTAGAGGGGGTAGGCAGATGTTGCAACTTCATCATGGTGATCTCACCACTAGAGTCTCAAAAGAAGCCAGTTGATGGCTTAGCTAACTGGCATCCACTAATAGTAAGAGAAGGTCTGAAATGCTTACCTTTTAAGGACACAATACAACACCAAGTTCCCTCCAGTGTTGGTCATGTGACCAAAAGTTCATGCTTTAAGTCAGGTGATCTCTGCTAAAAAGGTAGATCAGGTTTAATATAAATAATTTGAGATCTAAGTATACAATAGGTTCACACTATAGGCTGTTAGTCTGCTTATATATTTTTTTCTCTCATTTTTATGATTTGGGCCTTCTGTTTTTTAGATTCTCTGCAACGACTGACTTCGTGGATCTATATTTTTTGACCAGTTCTTGAGCCTTCCTGCCTCTTGGTTGGCTCTTCTCCATTATTTCCGCTGCTTTTTTTTTGTGGCTTCCTCACTTTCTTCTGTAGTTTCCCCTGCTCCAGTGGCTCCCACATGAAGCTCGAAGCGATTCCTGGCGCCCCCCAAGATGGGGATCTAGAGTTTGTGCTGGCCACGGAGAAGGAATTCGAAGAAGTTGTGTCCATGTCTCATGGAATATATGGAGGATTGGACTATCTGCCCAGTCGATACCACAGCTGGGTGAACGAGAAGGACCGGATGGTGATACTGGCCAAGAAAGAAGGAGATGTTGTAAGAATTTGTCATCACTGACAGACATAAGACCTTGCTCCTCTTACAGGCTTTTCTGTTTAGAGTTTAGTGCTAAGTATTTTGGAGAATGAAGGCAATCAATTCAGCAGTAATAGAAAACAAATGAAACAATTACACATAGCCTAACTTGCAAGTGCTTAAACTTTGCAGCTCCAAATGGTTAGGTTGAACAGCAAGTGTTTAGACTTTTTATACTTGGCCATATGTTGTTCCCAAGGGTCTAGGTCACATGTGTCAAACTCAAGGCCCAGGGGCCGAATCCGGCCCTGCAGTCCATTTCCTAGACTTCTACATTCAGATCTAGGTATTAAGTTATTACTAAAACCAGTGATAATCGAATGCAGAGGCAATTATTAAATATTATTATTATTATAAAGATCAAGATTAGATACATTGATATAGTCTTACAGATACCTTTGAGGGCAACCATAATGTTGATTCGGCCCACGATTAAATTGAGTTTGGCACCCCTGGTATAGGTCAATGATTGTCAATGTTATTATAAGAATATTCATGGCAATTTTTCTGAACCAATAAAAAAAGCATCTTTAGATAGAATATCTTGACTATTTATATACTATTAATACATTCTGGGGACTTAAACATTAGGTATATTTTTAGAGCAGAAGCCGAGACACAAGGTCGAAAAAACCTCCAGAGAATGTAATATACTTGTTGAATTATAACACTAATTTGTAAAAGAACCATAAGATCATCTTCTAAAACTATGTCACATGATCTCACTGTCCTGATTCCTATTTTAAGAGATGTAGCCTACAAAAAGGGATCACTGCAGAAGCAGTGGATAGTAATCACATGTAGACACATGTGATTACTATCCATGGTTACTATCCATGCTCTGCAAAATACTCAACGGGCATGATATAAGGAGGTAGAATGCTGTCTATCAGCATATATATACAGTAGGTAGGGGAAGAGGCTGAGAGGTGCTAATGTCAACGTTGAGTTGCACATTTTCAGCAGTGATGGCACCCATTGTTACCCATAGGAATTGTTACCCAGATCAGGACTGTGATTTAGTAAATTATTTATGATAATATAAAATGTGAATAGTAGATTTTAAGATATTAGAGAAAGAAGTGTCCACTTCTGGAACCCTGATGTTCTTGTTTTCCCATATGCTTTAGATTGGCCTAATTTCTATGTTTGTGGTGGATGGAGGGGAAACAGCTCTTCTAGAGGGGCTCCGTGTGGCACCCTGGGAGAGAGGCAGAGGAATAGCTGGAGTGCTCCAAAGGTTCGGCTGCCATCTGGTAAAACATCGATACCCAAGTGTCAAAGTAATGAGGTTGACCAGGGATGACAAGCTGACCCCGAAGGAGCTCAACAAATACAGAGTCATTGCAAAACAGGTAAAGTTGGATGCCCTGGGATAAGACGAGGAAGCTGTGGTGGAACAGCTCATGATCTTTTGCCAGCTGTATTTTGAAATATGTTTTTTTCTCTCTGTCTCACTGTCCTTCCTCATGTCCCATTTTCCATTCAAATATTCTCCCCTTATACTTTCTATTCATTGACTTCCTTACCAGGGCATACTACTTGTCCGTTTTAGTGCACCTGAACTCTCCTCCCGATTATCTTCCATTCCACTACCCCCTGGGCCATCACGTCCTTCTCCACCCATACTCTTGTCTCCTGAAGAGGTCCGTGGAGTCTTCCTGGAGCGTGGGGGCCTACTGAAGGATCTTCTGCCCAATCAAACACTCGTCCAGGACTGGCAGCCCTTCCAAGCCTTGCCTGGCAATTACGACCTGGTCCGCCGCAAATCTATTCGTTGGATGGCAGATGACAGCAATCGACCAAGGGTGGCTTCTCTCTGCACCGCACCATTCCCTGTCCCGGCAGGGCCTCTCTGCTTCTACCTCAACATTGATGTTTTTGGTTCTGGTTTGAGGGGGGCGCAAGAGCAGTTGCTGTCTCACCTAGCCGCGCATGTGCCACTGTTACCAGCAGATGTAAAATGTCAGCTGTTCCTGCCCCCTAGCATGTGGAGGCCCATGGCTGACTTTTGTACTAATGTGTTAGGTTGTCAGCTGGAAAAAGGGTACACAGAGCAATATCTCCTAGAAGTAGATATATAGAGGGACTTTATTCACGAATTACAGCAAGGGGGCAGGAGCAACCCTATCTCAGTACTACTAACAGCCTCCTTTAGCTGAGCCTACACATCAAACATACTGTACATGTTAATCCATGATACTACACCCATTTGACACTTTTTGCCGCCACTGTACATATTCCCTTCTCCTAAAGAACAAAACCACAAATCATGCTCAGTAGCCTGTATGCTTCCCTGTACAGATAACTGTTATTCCGAGTAATAATTCATGTCATCCTGGATTAGTCCCCAACTAACAGTTAGCAGTTTTTGCACCAAAATAAGGTGATTTGTGGCATTGATTTTTACATACTGGGAAGTGCGTTAAAGCTATTTTCCTCAGTTCCTGAGAAGATTTAAATAATGATAACGTACAACATTAGCAATTCCTTTTAAGATACCATTGCCTTCAGCTGTATGTAATACTACAGGAAGAAGGCCTTCCCTTTTGTACTATGTTGCTAACATTGCACTATACATGTGAGGGTATATATGAGTGTTTGTGTGTGTATATATATTATATTTATTTATATGGGGGATAAGTAGGGGAGATTGGAGAAAAATAAGGGAGGGATGGGGTTTTGTACTCTGTATTGAGATAACTGAGTGTGTGATAAAATATTTATATATATTTATTGCACTTTTGAAAAGAGAGAGGGAGGGTAAGAAAAATGCACTGGTATGTACTGTATATATACATACACATACACCTTTTGTAGTGTACATGTAGATAGGTATCTGAGTGACGTTATCAGGTAGCTATGTGCAATAATTACCTGTATAGGAGAAATATTTAGAAGTATGCAATAATTTGCACTACACATACTGACTTTAAAATGTGGAGGAGGTTACCTAGAGAGTAGAGGAAGCAAGGTTGTGGACTTAGCATTGTTCATGAAGCAAACAATGAATTCTTTCATATAGTGGTCATTTCTGAATGCATAGTCACTGTTCTCTAGTGAATGGACGGGCTGTGTTCTCATGAATATGAAATGTCGGTGATGTCATTGATCTTTACTGAATGGACGGGCTGCATTCTCATAAGAAGTGTCAGTGATGTTACTGGTCTCTAGTGAATGGACCGGCTGCATTCTCATGAGAAGTTTCGGTGATCTAATTGGTCTCTAGTGAATGGACGGGCTGTGTTCTCATGAATATGAAGTGTCGGTGATGTCACTGGTCTCTAGTGAATGAACGGGCTGTGTACTCATGAATATGAAGTGTCAGTGATGTCACTGGTCTCTAGTGAATGGACGGGCTGTGTTCTCATGAATATGAAGTTTCGGTGATGTCACTGGTCTCTAGTGAATGGTCGGGTTGTGTTCTCATGAAGCAAACAATTAATTATCTCATGTAGTGGTCATTTCTGAATGCAGAGTCGTTGGTCTTTAGTGAATGGACAGGCTGCATTCTCATGAGCAGTGTCGGTGATGTCACTGGTCTCTAGTGAATGGACGGGCTGTGTTCTCATGAAAATGAAGTGTTGGTGATGTCACTGGTCTCTAGTGAATGAACGGGCTGTGTTCTCATGTATATGAAGTGTCGGTGATGTCACTGGTCTCTAGTGAATGGACGGGCTGTGTTCCCATGAATATGAAGTGTCGTGATGTCCCTGGTCTCTAGTGAATGGACGGGCTGTGTTCTCATGAATATGAAGTGCCGGTGATGTCACTGGTCTCTAGTGAATGGACGGGCTGTGTTCTCATGAATATGGCGTGTCGTAATGTCACTGGTCTCTAGTGAATGAACGGGCTGTGTTCTCATGAATAGGACGTGTCGTGCTGCCACTGGTCTCTAGTGAATGGATGGGCTGTGTTCACATGAATATGGCGTGTCGTAATGTCACTGGCCTCTAGTGAATGGACGGGCTGTGTTCTCATGAATATGACGTGTCGTGATGCCACTGGTCTCTAGTGAATGGACGGGCTGTGTTCTCATAAGAAGTGTCAGGGATATCACTGGTTTCTAGTGAATGGACGGGCTGTGTTCTCATGAATATGAAGTGTCGTGATGCCACTGGTCTCTAGTGAATGGACGGGCGGTGTTCTCATGAATATGACGTGTCGTAATGTCACTGGTCTCTAGTGAATGGACGGGCTTTGTTCTCATAAGAAGTGTCAGGGATATCACTGGTTTCTAGTGAATGGACAGGCTTGTTGTTCATGAATATGAAGTTCCATTAAGGACACTGGTCTCTAGGGAAGGCACAGGTTGCATTTCCATGATTATAAAGGGCCACTGACATCACTGGCTTGCAGGCTGCATTCTCACGACTGCCAGTCCACAACTTGGCTTCCTCTCCTTTGAAAATGTGCCTGGTTCATTTCAATATATAAAAATAGTTTAAAAAATTCATTTATTAACCATAGGACACTCACAAACACTTTGTAATACTGCCAGCAGTACAAATCATAGGAACACTGGACTATTATGTTCATGTAGTCAACACCGGAGGTCACTACTGCAATTCTTTGTCCATAGAGATGGATCGCTAGGTTTGAAAGTGTTCATTTTGCAAAGTGAATTTTCAAGTATCTTATTGAATGGGTTGAAACAAAGTGAAAACTCACCCTGCAAAGAATACCCAATCGTGCAAGGAAAACGCGAAAAATAAATTGCTTGCCATGACTTGGATGATGTAGTCAGCACAACTTCACCTCATTCACCAACTTAAGTGAATATTTGGCCAATCACGTGCAAGCAAATATCGTGTTTTTTCTACATTTTCCTTGCAGATGAACGAGTACTCTTCCCACTGTGAAATTTCACTTTGTTCCTCATTCCCTAAGATAAGTGAAAATAAACTTTGAAACTGAACATGCTCAAAGGGTCTACTCCTTTGGTAACTCAGAGTCGTTTGTGTCCGATAATCATTGAACCATGTATTAAGTACAGCTACTGCGTATACTCCTTTCTTTTCTTTTCTCTTACAGGGTCAATTCTCATGCAGGAAACATGAAGGAATTTTGAAAAGAAACAGCCCAGTCCCTCAGATTAATTAGTGTCATTGTCATGGATAGAAAACCCAATAGAAAGCATCGGTCCAAGGTGTGTTTGGATCATAGATGGCAATTATGTGTAAAATCTTACCACCAGAGCAACAACCCAATGGATCTAACGTCTCCGTACGTTCTAAGATATTTTTTTCAACCAAAAAATGGCCCCAAAAACATAGAAAGTGATATATTAAACATCAGTCACATTAGCACATGTACATATAATTGTGATAGAAGGAGTTCAAATAATAGATGACTAATGAAAGAAATGTTAATACAATGTTTAAGACAAAAACAAACTCCATCACTGGTTGACCAGCTGCTATTCAGGTGTCATACCAAGCCAGTATTTACCCCTCTGCATTCAGTCCTTTGATCGGATGGTAGCCCAAATGACCTTATCCTCAATAGGCTCAATTAACAAAGTTAACATGCCAAGATCCTTATTTGTAAAAATAAGAATTTTTCCGAGATTTCTGTCCAATCCAATGAGATTTGAAAATTGCTATCACATGGCTACACTAGAGAGCCTTATCCTCATGTTAAAACTTTGTGAATTGAGCCCGGTCCTTAATACTTTTAAAGGGCTTTTAAGAGGTGAATCAGAGGAGTATCACAGTTAATTTTAATTTACAGACTCCACGCCCCCCGCCTTCACACTCTCCCCTTGGGTTTGCATAATTGAGTAGCATGGAGTTGTCCTTTTACTCAAAGGACAACCTACCAGCGCAATTCATTTGTTGAGTGGTCAGTAAAACAGGACATTGTCTGACTCCATCTTGATCAAGCTCTCCCACGTTCAGGCCTATTTGGAAACCGTGGAACGTTAAAGACTACTGCCCATGAAAAATTTGTCCCCAGTTTAGCATCGAATGAGGAAGGGTTAGTGGGGATATAGACAACAATAAACCCAGATGGACTTGAGTTCTACCAAAAATGCTTTTTCAATTCCAGTACCACCAACAACACATGAACTGTATCATTGCCCAACCACTATGTAAAGAAACCCTCAAATTATTACCTGTTGTGGGGTACTTAGAGGAGTATCTCCAGACAATTTTTTTGATAGACTTAGAAAAAGTTAGAATCTCTGTTTCTACTGCTCTGGGAGCTTACTTTGCTTTAGGTCCCTGTGACAATGTACCACCAGGACTGGAAGTAAGGGAAGGTTCCCAAGAGGGCCACAGAGCTATACACTCTCTCCCTTAGTGTAGTAGGGGAAGGCCAGACCCCTCTTTAGCTTGTTATTGCTGAGTGTGTCTCCACTGGAGATTTAATCCCACTTCACCTGGACGAAAAGACGGGGGGACATCTCCTCAACAAGACCAAAGACAGAAACTAAAACCATAAAGGAGTGCTGCATTTAACTTATCAATAGGTCAATCATATTTATAGAGGGCACAGAGGCTCTGGTGAGTCTGCTCTCAACAAAACAGGGTACCCTTAAATAGGGGACCCAAAGCTGAACATCCATGAGTACAAAGTCTAATGGGAGCACCAAACCAAAGGCCTAGGAGTCCAAAATCCTAATTCACACCAACAAAGCATAAAATAGCCAATGCTTTTTTAGGGCTCAAGGTTCTCCTTCTTCTTCATGGCCATAGAACATTTCTGTATCTGTTTCATAGCCCTGAAGGAGGAGGAGATCTCTAAACCCCTGAAATGCCTTGGCCGTATGTTTTCTCTTTATGAACTAATGTCTGTCTTAAAAGATTTTGGACTCCTAGACTTTTGCTTGGTGCCCTCATTAGACTCTGTACTTGTTAAAATTAAGTAAGACAAGGGATCTAACCCCTCACCACTATATTTAAAATGGTCAGGCTCCCGGAAGCAGTGCTAGAACCTTTGGGCACCTACAGTAGGTATATTACTGTAGGCACATGCCATTGACACCTATTGAGAACCTATGGGCAAAACAGTGGCGGCCACATCATTAGGAACTCTAGGTCTATTTGCTACCTTAAGCACAAAACTAGCATCCATACACCCCCAAACATAAGCAGATGACCAAGGCCTATAGACAAGCAACTATAGGCATACTTCTAGAGCTGGTAGGCACACGACTGTAGGAATGCCACCCTAAAATTAAAAGTAGGTCTACCATTAAAATTCAAATCAACAGGGCACATGAACATATACCAGCAACACCAAATCACATCCTCATTAGTAGACTCTTTGGGCAGTTACAATAGGTACACACCACTACATACCACTGGGCACATGCCATTGACTCCTATTGAGAACCTGTGGGCAAAGCAGTGTCGGCCACATCATTAGAACCTCTATGTCCATTTGCACCTGAACCACAGAACAGGCATCCATACACACCCAAACATAAGCAGATGACCAATGCCTATGGACACGCCCTATAAGCCCACTAATAGAGCTTGTAGGCACAAGGCTGCAGGAATGGCGACCTAAAATGAAAAGTAGGCCTACCATTAAAATTCACATCAACAGGGCGCACCTACATATACCAGCAACATCCTCATTTTGAGTTACAAATTACCTCTAACTTTCCATGAACAAAAAGCTGCTTCCGATCTACCTTATGGGATCCAAGGCCTTGGCAGCCTAGGTCTTTGGCTGCCACAGATATTGTGGAGGTTCCAGGTCATTAGAGACTTCAGAGCCTTTATTACTGCAAATAGTCTGCTATACTTGCGGGGAAATACCAAGATGGGCAAGGCACGAGCGTTGCTTACATTGTAGCGGGAAGCAGAGCTATATAAAGAATGGCTGACCCTATGCATGTATATATTTACAAATTATGCATAGATTTTTTTGTTAAACAATAGTACATATTGGTAAGATTATTTATATGAAGCTGATCTCTTTCACAGGTATAGAGCCACAAAATATTATAACGCCTATAGGTTCCATTCAATCTCCAACTCATGACTCGGGCACACAACCGTAAGCACTTAGCGCAGGAAACAGGCACTTCATTCTAAGCACATTACGAGAGCCCGCTGCTGCCGATAGAAAGCACAAAAAGAGCACATTGCGGCGCCCAATGCGACAAGCGTTTCGATGTTACGATCACATCTACGGAAATTCATACGCTGAGTAGGCACTTGGCCATCGCTTTCGATCGTTTTCTATTTTTTAAGGTCGTATTAAAATAAAAAAAGAGAAGCGACGGGGTTGTAGCGCGCGTGTTGTAATATTTTTCTGCTATTTGAACTTTGAAGAAGGAAAATCACTTGGAGGAAGCGATTTTAACTTTGATTGTAATCACATCGTTTGGATCATCTTGGGGGGGAAAAAAAGAAAACGTGTCTGGCGCATTAAAACTAATGTTAAAAATACTCCCAAATTGTCTGAAAATTCCCATTAAATTAAAAAAAGGAAAAGGATTCAAAATTGATGGGGGTGTGGCCAACGTGGATTTTGCTTTTTCTAGACTTAGGCTTATACCCGCCAATTCCCTTTTTGTATATATGCTTTCCTTCTGGTTAAACAATTGCATCTTGTCAGTTACACCAAGTAACTTCTCAGCATTCCTATTTTTTTTCTTGCATCGGATGAGGAGGACAGGTCCGGGCTAAGGAAGGATTTGTCACGATCAGACGCAATGAAAATGTAACATATCCTAAATCGGCTGTGGTCCTAATCTCTGATTTGTGAGTCATTAGGGAGGCATTTTTTTAGGGGGGGGTGGGGGTGCATTAGAAAGTTGATCAACTTAAAGTGACACTAAACTCAGGATTTAACTCTTAAAAATCCTTTCCATTACCTTAGTATTACCAAAAATGTATCTTATTTGTGTATCACTCGGCTGTAGATTCTCAAATCGTCTCTGAATTGGTGCTGACACTGTCCTTCCTTCTGGAGGGGGGCTACTTTTGTTCCCCATGGTCCCTGTGTGTGTTGTAAAGTAGCCACCACTTGACTCGCTCCTGTGATAAACTGCAATCTCATGTTTAGCTTGCTAATTTTTATTGAGATTGTAGTCCATCACGGGAGCGAGCTTGGAGCGGCGACTACTTTACAACACACACAGGGACCATGGGGAACAAAAGCAGACCTCCTCCAGAAGGAAGAACAGTGTCAGAGATGATTTGAGGATTTACAGCCGAGTGATACACAAATAAGATACATTTTTGTTAGTAGTTAAGGTACTTCAATGGATTTTTAAGATTGAACTCCTGAGTTTAGTGTCACTTTAACTATTCGGAGTACACTTGGATCCTGCAATGCTCCGTTTTTGTGTCACATGACCTAAACCCAGCACCAGGCCTTGTGACCTGACACCCACTTCAATCACATTGGCTGAAGCTTCTGTTGGCATCCGCTCTCTACATCACATGAGCCTGAACTGGAGCACAGCGGGATCTCTTGGTCATGCCAGGTGGGCAAGTTGATCAACATTCCGTCAGTCCCTTTAGCACCTCCCTAATGATACATTGTGGACTTACACTTGGGGTTTAGGTCCTGTTTAAATGCAACCTCTGAGGATAAAAATATGGGATGGTGTCTTACATGACTTTTTGTAAGGTGCAAATTTCAGGGCCAATAGATATTCTGGTTGCACGCTACTCTTTGGGTTGGTGACTCACCAAGCCATGAAGTAACAGACAAGGACACCAGCTCTGGAACACGCACCTTTGAAGAACCAGTTGGCAATGATACCTCCTATGCTTCTATCCTCACCGGTTTACATTAGGTGGCTTGGGTCTACTTTTGTGTTCACAAAAGAAG
>NW_017307236.1:386971-390873 GCF_000935625.1 Nanorana parkeri | reverse complement strand
ATCCCTTGCCTATGCACTTAAACAAGTCTTTGCTATCTGTCTTCAAATTAACCTCCGTTCTGACTCGTGTCCTTACGGAACACCTTATGGAATCTTGAAGTCCTTTTAGTTCAACCGAAATTGTTGTCCTTGCTTTTCTGCGTTGGGTAACATTAGAGTAATGTCAATATTATCTAGAAAATGTTGATTGAAAAAAAAAAAAAAAAGATTGAATAAGATTCCAAAAAAAACAAACATTTCCTGTGTGATTTTCTTTGTGTGCTTGTCCATTGGCTGTTCAGGTGAACGTTGCTGGTAGAAGAGCCACCACCATTGCTGTCAGTGATCCACAAAAGGCGTCTTTATCCATTGTAAAAAAAGCAGCTCATAATACCGGAGCTTATAGACTACCTTCCCCATTAGGACTAGTTGTGGCTGTGGATTTGGTAGTCCAAAATTCACGTTATTCATTGCTGTACCCATGGGTAAAGAAGAACTGAATAGTTGTAGATAGAGTCAGGGAGTTTATAATAATTGTCAGTTTTTTTAACCATCTATGTCCCATTGGGGTGATTTTCCTTCACTTCCTGATTAATAACCACCACAGAAAGTGAGAGGAAATCAATACAAAGTGAGGGAAATCCCTGGTGGACAGGAGGGTCACTAGTGTCCTCATTGGAAGACTTTCCATCTACTACTGTTTTGGTGACAACCCAAAATTTGGGATCTTCTAATCCATCTCCACTCTATCCCCCCCGAAAATAAAACATATATGGCTTTAAGTTCACTTTAAGGAGAGCTTAAGTAGAGTCTGCATGAACAAATTCATAATATGTCACCAGGTAGAAGCAACAGTATAATTTTCCGGGAAAGCTTCACCTTTTATCATTAATGTACCATCATTTAGCTCCAGTCAGTGACTTTGCCTAGGCTGAGATGATGCCATTAATCTGCTGCAAGCTGATCTGTGTTAGGCATTTGTGATCACAACCAAGAACTTCACAGGCACTAGGATTTACATGGTTGTGTCATCTCGGTCCAGGAAGTAGATGGTGACCCTGGATGATGCATGAACAAAGAAGGCTGTGTCGTTCTAGAGCAAAACGCAGATGAAGGCATTGTTGGTGTGAGTAATGTGAACTCTGTCTGATGCTAGAAACACTTTAATAAAGGTTGATTTATGGCTGTGTTGTATGGATGTGATACCGCGCCTTTACTGCAACGATGTGGTGTTAATTGGCCTTCAAAAAAAAGTAACAGAGTAGCCCTTCTAGAACCTGGTCCGAACCTGAGCTCCTACAAACAACTAAAGGCCATGGGCACTTCCACCCAATCAGCTGTGGCCAGGGCATTCCCCGCCTCGCAGCTGAACATAAACAAAGGGGTGGGATGCTTGTGCTGACATCATTGACCTTATATGGGCACATGACCATAATAGATAAATTTAATTTACCAAATGAAGGCATGTAGCCATATAAGTTCAATGATGTCACCGCATCCAGCCCTTTTGCTTATGTCAAGCTGCGGTTGAGGGAGCTGATTGGGCGGGATGAAAGTAGCTTCCTTCCATGTTGTGGAGGAGAAGCTCCTTCTTGATTCAGTGGAGCTCAGGTTGGGAACAGGTTTGGGCCAAACCTGAGTTCATCCCTTGTACTAAGACACTGTCTACGTTTCAGCACCATGGAGAGCTATTGCCGCCAGATTCACCTGCATTCTAAATCATGTTCTTCACTGACGCTGTACATGTGAGATTCAACGCATGTTCACCAGCTCCTGCATTCACCTGGACTACATTCATACTACTGTGAATAGGGTAAAGAATGTAACCATGGTATGCTGGGCTAATGCTGTTGGGCGAATGGCAATAAAGGATTCACTGGGTGATAAGGAAATACCTTTCCTTATCCGTAAAATACAACATTTCCATGATTGACCGAAATGTAACTTTCAGTCTGATTTCCAGTCTTCTGAGTTGAGATATACCTAACCTTGATGCTCACCACCCAGGGCTCCATCAAAGAGAACGACAACTGAAATAATGGGCTGCCTTAACGCAACGCAGTTAACGTGTGCCATAATGTGCAGTAATGCACTGCAAGGGAACCTCTGACCTCAAGTGAACTTGCAATGGCAGCTTCCATATTTTTTTGCTGACAGGTTCCCTTTAAGAAACAAATCAGCCGGTAGCACACTCGCAGATGTCATCTGTATCGGATTTCCTGGTTGTGAAGATTCGTTCCTTTAATTTCTTCCTCTGTGTACATGTCCCTGGATTTCAAAACTGGGCATCTGTACCAGCGCAGCATCTCATATCCAGAATTTGCGAAATATTATTAGATATATAATGGGTACAAAAGTCATTTTAGAGGTAATGACGGTATTACATTTTACCTTTCCGTTTCATTTAGAAGCCATCTAAAATATCAGATTACAATACAAACTGGCAGCATTTTATATTCCTCTCCTTTGAACTATGC
This sequence comes from Nanorana parkeri, assembly GCF_000935625.1. Taxonomy (NCBI): domain Eukaryota; kingdom Metazoa; phylum Chordata; class Amphibia; order Anura; family Dicroglossidae; genus Nanorana; species Nanorana parkeri. The sequence continues at coordinate 388,417 of NW_017307236.1, read as the reverse complement.
CACATCCTAGAGGGATACAATAAAGGGGGGCTGCACATCCTAGAGGGATATGGGAAGTGGGGCTGCACATCCTAGAGGAATACGGGAAGTGGGGCTTGTGTATTCTAGAGGAATATGGGAAGTGGGACTGTACATCCTAGAGGGGTACAGGAAATGAGGACTGCACATCCTAGAGGGATATGGGAAGTGGGGCTGCACATCCTAGAGCCATGGTTCTCAACTGGTAAGTCGTGACCCAAAAGTGGGTCGCGATCCCATGTTCAGTGGGTCGCAGCATGCCTTCCACTGCACTAGGAGGGGCTCCTCAGCCTCCCCCATAGTGCAGCATTGTCACTTCTTGGGCCAAGCAGCTATTCAAAATATGCTGCCTGGTGCTTGTCATTGTCAGCTTGAGGTGGGGTGGGGTGGGCTGGGGATATGCCCATTGCCCACGGGGGAGCTGGTGCGGTAGGTCCGTTGCATTGTCAAATACACCTCTAGCCCAGAGTGCGGTGCGACTTTGGTCATAACTTAAAGACCAAGGAAAAATGTGGGTCCTGAGGTTATACAGGTTGAGAACCACTGTCCTAGAGGAATATTGGAAGTGGGGCTGCACATTCTAAGAGAAATATGGGAAGAGAGGCTGCACATCCCAGGGGGATACAAGAAAAAAGGGCTGCACACCCTAGAGAGATACAGGAAAGGAGGGCTGCACATCCTAGATGGATATGGGAAGTGGGACTGCCCATCCTAGAGGGATAAAAAAAAGGAGGGCTGCATGTCCTAGAGGGATATTGGAAGTGGGGCTGCCCATCCTAGAGGGATAAAGAAAAGGAGGGTTGCATGTCCTAGAGGGATATTGGAAGGGAGGTGGTGGCTGAACATCCTAGAGTTATACAGGGAGGGCGCTGCACAACTAGAAAATATTGGAGTAGGGGCTGCACATTCTTAGAGGGATATGGGAAACAGGGTTGCACATCCTAGAGTGATACAGGAAAGGGGGGCTGCTTCTCCTAGTGGTATATGGGAAGGGAGGTGGTGGCTGAACATCCTAGAGTTATACAGGGAGGGCGCTGCACAACTAGAAAATATTGGAGTAGGGGCTGCACATTCTTAGAGGGATATGGGAAACAGGGTTGCACATCCTAGAGTGATACAGGAAAGGGGGACTGCTCTTTCTACAGGAATATGGGAAGTGGGGCTGCACATCCTAGAGGGATACAGGAAAGGAGGGTTGCAGATCCCATAGAAATATTGGAAGGGAGGTGGTTGCTAAACATCCTAGGGAGGGGGCTGCACACCTAGAAAATATGGGAAGAGGGGCTGCACATTCCGCGGAGGAAATGGGAAGCGGGGTTGCACATCCTAGAGTGATACAGGAAGCAGGGCTACACATCCTGGCAGGGGTACTGAAAAGATAAGGGGTTCAAATCCTAGAGGGATATGGGAAGGAGGGGCTGCACACCC
>NW_017307236.1:382723-386932 GCF_000935625.1 Nanorana parkeri | reverse complement strand
AAAAAGGATATGGGCACAAGAGAAGACTAGACATGATAAAGGGAAGGGGGGCACATCTGAGAGGGATATAAAAAGTGGGGGTGCACATCCATCATCCCTAGGAGGATATGGAAAGTGGGGCTGCACATCCCTAGAGTGATTCTAGAGGTATGCAGAAAGGGGAGGCTACACATCTTGGAGGGATTTGAGAAGATGGGAGCTGCACATCCTAGGGGGACATGGGAAAGAGGGGCTACACATGCCTAGAGAGATGTAGGAAGGGGGTTTAAATGTTGCAGATGCTGGGGGGATATGGGAAGCAGGGCTGTACATCCTATCAGGGGTACTGAAAAGGGAGAGGGGTGCAAATAACAGAGGGATATGAGAAGGAGGGGCTGCAGGTGTGAAACGTATACAAGAAGGGGGGATGCACATCCTTGAGGAATACAGGAGGGGGGCATTGCACTTCGAAGAAGGATATGGGGACAGGAGAAGTATACAAATTCTAAAAGGAAAAGGGGGGACAAACATCTGAGAGAAATAAAAAAAAAGTTGGGGTGCACATCCTACAAGAAGGAAAGGCTGCACAATCCACAGGGATACAGGGCAGAAGGGGGACTAAATACCGTAGAAGGATACAAGAAGGGGGGGGGGGTGCCCATCCTAGGGGGACATAGGAGAGATGGTGGGTGGTGGGTTGCATTGTTTCACTTGGACTACTCATATGATTTTATTACGTTGTTTCTTCCACTTTGTGCACTGGAATGTCCCAGTCTCTACAGAGCAGAGGCAGATAAGGATCTGCACTGGATGGGTAAAACCGACCATACACATTGCAATCTTCCAGGTATTATGGGGGCCGATCTGGCTGGATTCACACAGATTAGAGTTTGTACATTACAGATAGTCTGCAAGTGTCATTGAGTAACACAGCAAAACAATGTATGACTACACTGTATTTCCTATTTCATTCATGTGTAGATCATAGGCCTGACTTATGAGATCAGTTCATTTAGCCTCAAACATAAGCTACCCACCAGCACTACATGAAGAGAGAAGATCGCTGGGGAACCATCCATGTCCAGCACTATGAAGAAGAAGATCGCTGGGGAACCATCCATGTCCAGCACTATGAAGAAGAAGATCGCTGGGGAACCATCCATGTCCAGCACTATGAAGAAGAAGATCGCTGGGGAACCATCCATGTCCAGCACTATGAAGAACAAGATAGGTGGGGAACCATCCATGTCCAGCACTATGAAGAAGAAGATCGCTGGGGAACCATCCATGTCCAGCACTATGAAGAAGAAGATCGCTGGGGAACCATCCATGTCCAGCACTAGGAAGAAGAAGATCCTCCATGCATGATGAGCAAAACAGATATTACCTGTATTACATAACATATACAAAAGGGAACCTGTATCGAAAAACAATGTTGTGTCACTGCCCCAGAAGGAGCATGCAGATCCACAATGCTGACCATCTTCTGATTTCACTGGATGGAGGACAGCAATGGCAGGTTCTGGGTGCAGTTTTCTTTCACAATTATTAATAAGAATACTATGGGGGTTATTCACTAAGCCAGCCGCGTGTATAACCGAGCCAAAGTGAAGGGAGCTGAACCCCCGTTTGGCTATTCACTTGAGCCGTGTAAGGCTGTTTTCAGCCGTACATCGGATGGCTTTCGCTCCTTACGGTTCAGCCGAACAGCCCCAGCACGTTCGGCTGAACCAAAGTCAATAACACATTCGCCTCAGATGATCCAACATCTGGATCGGCTGAGGCGAACGTTCGGCAGTTCATTCCCTGCTGTTCACCCCTATTCTCACCGGGGGCCGAACAGCAGGGATTCAGCTCGGTCGTTCTATTCGTTACCTCAGAGGAAGCACACAGGATGAAATATGACATGTAAACAAAAGACAATTTTAAAAAAAGCGTGGGGTCCCCCTCCCAAACCATACCAGACCCTTTAGGTCTGGTAGGAATGTTAGGAGGGACCCTCTGAGTTAAAAATGAAAGAAAAAATGCGTGGTGTCCCCCCAAAAAGACATACCAGGCACCATAGGTCTGGTAGGAGTTTTAAGGGGGAACCCCAATGGCCAGAAATTGAAAAACATGGGGTTCCCCCTCGAAAAGCATTCTCCCAATGCCGAGGGTATGTAGCCTGCATGGGGCAGGGAGGTAGGAGGTGTTGGCTCATTCCCCCCCTTTCCTACTCTGCCGGGCCAGTGCCCGGATTAAGGGTCTGGTTGGTAATTTTAGGAGGGACTCCACTTTTTTTTCAAATCTTTGGGTGTAAATTTTCTACCAGACCTAAAGGGTCTGGTGTGACTTTTTGGGGGAACCCCACACATTTTTTTTTCTTTAACTCACTTGCAATTTCCAATTGCTTAATACCCCCCAACTATCTATTGGAGGGAAAGCGGAGGCCACATAACTTTTCGTTTCCCATTTACCTTAACTCACTCATCACATACCAAAACAAACACCCCCCTCTTCCTTTCCAAAGTATTTCTACTCCTTTCACCAAATATCATAGGAGTTGCTGCAATGTGCTAGTTGTTGTAAAACAAATCTTTCCAAGGGCTCCAAATGTCGCAGAATTCAGGATATCTATCTAACAATCGAGAAGCAAGTTCCTCCATCCTCATAATAAAATTAACTTTGCAGACCCGCTCTCTAATCTGCCACATCGCTGAAGATCTCCAGTGTCGTGGTATCACCGCTCTAGCTGCCGCTAAAAGATGTTGCTTTAGGCCTCTCTTACCCTTGTGAATATCTCCTGGTATAAATAAAATGTAAAAATAAATGTTTTTGTTTTAATTTTTATTTCATTTTATTTTTTATAAAACTTTCTAATGTAAAAAATGTTTTCCCACTTAAAGTGACATTAAACCCTCAGATTTTTTAACATAAAACAATACTGTAATGTGCGCCTTACTGTAATCCATGGTAGTTTCCCTTCTCTTTGCTGCTCTTCATTTTAAATCTGTATCTGTTCTCAACCTGGGCAGAACTTCTGTTTTGCAGCAGACTGCCTTGTCTCAGGAATGGATACATGGTGTCTGTGTGTACGTTTGCAACCTGAGCCAGCACTACAGGAAGAGGCCCTGAGCTGCAAAGGGAAGTTCTCCCCCAGCATGAGAAGACATGAGGATTTAAAAGGAAGAGCAGCAAAGAGAAGGGAAATTACCATGGATTACAGTAAGGCACACATTACAGTATTGGTTTATGTTAAAAAATCTGAGGGTTTAAGGTCACTTTAACTTTTGCTATCACTCAGGGACTAACAGTGTGATAGCAAAATGTGATAGCATTTGGAGGTGACAGGTTCTCTTTATGAAGACATCAGGGGTCTATTACTGATATCTCCCCTGCCCTCCAATACAGATGATCAAAGCTCAGGATTGTGCTTGATTGGCTGTTTACCCGACACCTCAGCCAGGCTTGTGACAGCTCTGAGCACAGCGCTTCCTGCTTTATTGATCACAGAGCAGATTGGGGAACGGACGTTCCTTGGTCTGCTCCCGCTCTCCATCCTAAAACTTTTTGCTGTGGTCTTGGGCCCCCCAGAAGAGCGGAGGACCCCGGGGGTCCCTAAAAACCATGATGGGGGCGGCACAATCGCAGGTTAGCACTGTAAAGCCACCCATATCACTTGTAGTTGACAAGTTGCACAGGGAGTTGTTGTTGGGAGAAGCAGTGCGGGCAACCCCTACCATGCCCCCCTGCTGTCCTTATAGGGGCTGGCACAGGGGCTGGTACAGGAGGGTTGGCTGTACCCCCCTATTACCAGTCCTGAGGCTTCACTACATCTCCCATTGCACAGGAAGCTGACTGGGAGAAGCAGCATAGTGGTGACCTCATCACCATCCTCCTTTGCTATCCAATCACAGACTGGGGCAGTCTTTGGCTAAGCTGTGTTGCTTTACCTGTATCAGAGTAAAGTGCGGTCAGAACCTGGCTGGGGTGTCGGGTTTAGAAGAACGTATCACCAGCACATCATCTCCGATATAAATTCCATTTATTCCTTACAAGAATACACCAACTGGAATACCATCCACCTGTCAGACCGGTGGCGCCAAAATGCCAGATATATTCTAATACTGTATTGCAACTGTAATGCCTTCCTTGTATTGTAAAGCGTGGCTCAAATTTTTGGTGCGATAAATCCTTTAATAATAATAATAATAACAACAATAATAATAATAATAAAATGAATAATAATAA
>NW_017307236.1:380916-382273 GCF_000935625.1 Nanorana parkeri | reverse complement strand
TATATACATACATCTACAGTAAACTTCCCGTTATCCGGCATCCACAGGGATTGGTAGATTCCGGATAAATGAGAGTTCTGGTTAGTTAAATAACGGATAACAGAGAGTTTACTGTTTATGAACTCCGTGCAATCTTTGATGGCTTAAGCTCACCCCCCAATCTGATTGTACCATCTCCTTTAGGTTTACCATCAGCTATATTGTACTTCACAGAACGCAGGTTGGTTGTATAGATTAGGTCGGTCCTCATATTACATAACAAATCTAGAGCTGACTGCACAGACAGAATGTTATGTGTATGGAGACCCTTTGGCAAGGCCTGTGATCAGTAATTTGGTAAGTTCTTTGTTCAGGGGCGGTAACTTTGTCCGTGGGGTTGGGCCAGAAGCTGATCATTGGGACTATTTAAAGGAGCACTGGTTGACAAGTTGTCACTTTTGCCTGATGAAGGGGCTGGTGTAGAACTCTGAAACGTTGCCGTATCCTTGTGAGGAATAAATGGAATTTATATAGGAGAAGATCATGAGCTGGTGATAGAGGTGATATGAAGTTCCTGCCTATGGTTGGTCAAGGCGCCATCCGTGATATATCACCGCAGAAAAGAAAAAAAGGTGAGCTCTGTTTGGAGTGCGCCATATTCCTATATTCACGCTGGGGGGGTTACAAAACCAGCTGATGAGCAGAATACCATTATATTTGGGAGGTAAGACGGTCCAGATTCCTGTATTTCACCTGTTTGCCTAAACTTCCACTATAAAATGTATTCATTTATTTCCATTGTAGAATTAAAAAATAATGTTTAATGAGACGTATATCGTATAATGTGCATAGCTGGTATACAGATATACCGAGACAGCATCATAGTGACAACCGCAACCCCCATAAAACAGGAGTGAAATGTTTCCATTACTAAGATTCAGGTGCATTCTCCTTCCAGTACAGGGAACACATTTTTTTTTACATGTCTGCTAATTAAAAATGTTCAGTGTACACGAATCATCGATATCTTTCCAAACGTTATCTGCACGACAAAATGGAGGCAGCAAAACATACAGACAACTTGTGGTGCTGCAGAGTCATCTAGTGGTCGGTGTAGATTATTGAAAGAGTTTCACATTGGTGGCAACTCACCAAGATGAGTCAGATATTTTAACGGTATCCGTTTTTTTTTTTTTTTTATCTTGGGATACATTTTTTTTTAATGAGATGTTTAGGTTCCTAACATGAGTTTAACACTGTGCAAGCATTACTCTTTTATTACAGTTGTTTTATTATATTTATTATTATTATTATGTTTATAATTTTTTTTATTATTGCTTGATTTGTATCAATTCTACATAATCATGACAAGTAAAAA
>NW_017307236.1:355091-380892 GCF_000935625.1 Nanorana parkeri | reverse complement strand
CATGAAACCTAATATTATTATTATTAATATTATTCCTTTATTTGTATAAAAACAACATTTTCATGACAAATGCAAAACATTACATTAAACCAATCAATTATTATTATTATTATTATTATTATTATCCCTTTGTTTGTACATTAAACCAAATTATTATTATCATTGGCAACCAGCAATAGAAGACTACAGATCCCACCAATCCATGGTTATTCATCAATGGGGAATGGAAACCAGCGATCATGGATTGCTGAGATTTGTAGTCCTCTATAGCTGGTTGCCATTCTCCATTCTGTATAATCATTGATCCCATCAATCCATGATTATACAGAGGTTATACCGGGCTGTGTGCGGTCTCACCAGGGCTGCATTTGACACTCACCAGGGCTGCGATTAGGTCTCACCCTCGCTGTGCGCGGTCTCACCAGGGCTGCATTTGGCACTCACCAGGGCTGCGATTAGGTCTCACCAGGGCTGTGTTTGGGTCTCACCAGGATTTCGTGCAGATCTCACCAGGGCTGCGCGCAGGGTTTCTCCAGGACTTCGTGCAGATCTCACCAGGGCTGCGTGCAGATCTCACCAGGGCTGCGATTAGGTCTCACCAGGGCTGTGTGCTGTCACACAATGGCTGCGTTTGGGTCTCACCAGGGCTTCGTTTGGGTCTCACCAGGGCTGTGTGCAAATCTCACCAGGGCTGTGTTTGGGTCTCACCAGGGCTTCGTGATTGGTCACTCCAGAGAACACGTCTCCACTTCGCTAGAGTCCAGTGGCGGCACGCTTTACACCGCGGCATCCCACGCTTTGCATTGCACTTGGTGATGTAAGGCTTGGATGCAGCTGCTCTGTCATGGAAACCCATTCCATGAAGCTCTCTACGCACTGTTGTTGAGCCAATCTGAAGGCCACACCAAGTTTGGAGGTCTGTAGCTATTGGCTCTGCAGACAGTTGGCGACTTCTGCGCACTGTGCGTTCAGCATGTGCTGACCCCGCTCTGTCATTTTACGTGGCCTACCACTTCGTGGCTGAGTTGCTGTTCCAGTTGCTTCCACTTTGTTATAATACCGCTAACAGGTGACCGCGGAATATTTAGTAGCAAGGAAATCTCACAAAACACCTGAATCCAATGATTTGGAGGGGTGTCCCAATACTTTTGGTAATATAGTGTATATGCACCTGAAAGTAGACCTTGTACTAGAAGACAAGGTCCAATTTAAAGTGCAGCTATAGCACTGGTGCCCAACCTATGACCTGAGGGCCTCATGTGGCTCTTTGGTGTTTAAAGTGCAGCCTTTGGGGACCAAAAGCGGGAGCATCGATTGGTAAAAAGGTCTTTATTAGCAATAATCTGTAACAGTTTCATGTACTGTCTTGAGTCTCTGACTGTCTCATGATTTCAGTCTCCAACCTCTCCTGTAGAACAATCTCTAAACATTTCCTCTAGACATGTGCACTGCCAAAAAATGTGTTTAGTTTCGTTTCGTTTTAAATTCGGATTTGTGTTATTTCGTTTTTCGGGATTTGGGTGTGAAAGTCAATTCGGAATTCGGACGAAATTCGGTAGACATCCAAATGTCCGAATTTCCGAAAATTCATCCGAATTTCGATTCGGAACAAAACGAATCGCACATGTCTAATTTCCTCCTTTAAGTCTAAAATCTATGACAGTCTTCTGTAGCATTACATATTATAAATATGATATGAGGCCCTTTGGTGACCTCAGGGGTTGCTTTTGAGGCCTCCTATGCTTTGTAAGTTGACAACCACTGACCAATAGCCAAAATGTTTTTTGAATGTGTGTGAGGGTTAGAATCTCTGATAAGTTTTCATTGCTGCACTAGAAATATTGATATCCTCCATGGATTCGTCCATGCATTATCAAAATGTTTGACTGTAGAGATTGATACCTTCGTATAGAAACTAACAAATGAAATGCATTCAAAGGGCTTGCAGAGTCCACCATATAAAATGATCTACAATGTGCTTTTTATTCATTTATCAAGATAATTATCAGCTACAAGGCACCATGTTGAACGTCAATTTTACCACCTTTCAAGAAAGAGGAACCACCATCGTATTGGAGGACAGATTTTGACATGCTCTACCTCTACGATTCTTTAATAGAAGAGGTGTTGGATCCTATTGAAGATTCAATTATAGAAGAGAAGGATCTTCTGGCTTTTTCTACATAATTCACATTATCACATGTTGTCTTGTTTAAGACATACAGTATATGGAGGAATTCACTGGATGTTCCAGATTACCTTCATGATCAAGGAACTAGTCGTATGATTCTGGATGGCCGGCAACTTTCAAGTTTACTTACCTATTGCACTCCAGCGTTGGTGCCTCCCTTTGCCTACCACAGCCGGGAGTGTCACAGTCACATTAACAGACACAATGCATGTAGGGACCACCTGACTGATACTTCTGTTTAAACTCAAATGGGACCTGTTGTCATGGCTCGGGTATTGAGTCTGCTAGTCTTTGCTACCTGAGCTCCGTTACCCCCAGTGAACCTTGCTACAAGTACAGTTACCAGCTTACTTTGAGTATACCTTGCTAGGGGTACACATGGCTACCTGTGTACCTTGCTACCAATGCACCTGACTACCAATCTACCTTGCTACTGACATACCTTGCTACCAGTATACCACTACCAGTATGCCTTGCTACCAGGGCAATCATACTACCAGTGCACCTAGCTACCAGTACAACCTTGGTACCAGTGTAATTTGCTACCAGTGCAACCTTGCTACTAGTGCACCTGACTATTAGTACAACCATACTACCAGTGTAACCTGCTACCGGTACAACCTTGCTACCAGTGTAATTTGCTACCAGTGCAACCTTGCTACCTCTGTAACAGTGCACCTGACTACCAGTGTACCTTCTTATCAATATACATCACATCTAGTGTACCTGGCTACCAATGCACTCTACTACTTGTGCACTTTGCTACCAGTGCACTCCGCTACCAGTGTACTTTTCTACCAGTACAACTCTGCTTCCAGCATATCTTGCTACCAGTGTACCTTGTTAACAGTGCACCTGGCTAACAGTGTAACTGGCCACCATAGCAACCTTACCACCTGTGCTCACCAAAGCCAGTGTACCTTGCTACCTGTACAGCTTTACTACCAGTGCACCTTGCTGCCAGTGTACCTGTGCAACATACTACACTTATATACAATCACCACTGCAGCCCGCTGGCATCTATCCTCTGCACCTCTGAGTACCTGTTGAGTGACCTGGGAGTAGCTTTCAGCTAAATCCGAACTCCCATAAGGGGGTCCCTGGTGGAACACAAGCTGTTCCTTAGACTCCAATCTCAGGGAAAAGTGCCACATAGAGGAAAAGGACCCACACTAGAGATGTGCAAGGGCTTGGTGTGAACCGAGTCACCCGAGTTTGCCCAAGCCCATGCTAAACTGTAGGTGACACCCCTCTCCCCGCCCAATCAGTTGCGACCAGGGAATTCCCCACTTCATTTGTTACATGGCATGTGGGGATATGGACCTTGTCCCCATCCCCATGGTAAAATCATGTAGACGTTTAGATGGTTCAGAAGGGGACCCTGCCCCTCCCTTTTTCTGGCCTGCCAGGCTGCATGCCTGGACAAAGGTCTGGTAGGGATTTTTTTGTTGATTTTGTGTAGTGTCCACCTTAAAAATCTATACCAAAAAGTATCTGCTGAGTTGGATCCATGTCATGCGGTTACGGGGGAGGACTGTAGTCCTCTTCTCCATGGGTCCGGCCGGATTAATGGGAACAGGCAATATTAGGCTCATACTGCATGGCCCCATGGATGGGTCAATGCTTTTCCCTATATAGATGAGACCTGACTGGTGGGACCGCATAATACTGGATCCCCGCTGTGTAATTCCAGGGGAACTGCTACGTCCCCCCGCCCCGATTATAACTGGGATGGATACTCCCTGTGCACATTCAGGGGTGTTGTTGAGGCACTCCCCATTATAACCAGGGCGGCTGTACTGTATAAATGCTGTCTTAGGTTCATATAGTACCATCCCAGGGACTAACCAATGTTTTTCCTTTATATTATTCCCATATTATCTACTGTGTTACTATTATGAATAATCTGCCTAATGCATACTACACTGAGCCCATGATGTACAGACTAAGAGTTATGCCGCAACCCTCCCCTGTTGACCACAATTGGTACACAACACGTACACCGTGCCTCATACCCTGGGGAAGCCAAGGCAACCCCCACATCCGAACTCACCATTAGGAATAGACGTGGAACTCCACTCCAGCCCCTCCCATGCTTACTCCACCCCCACCGTGCCTGGACATCCATCCTCATACCAGCCTCCCCACTGCAAACCCCCACTAACCTTGTTGGAAATCGGACCACATCACCACAGAGGATGCCACATAGGCCCCTCCAACAAAAAATACAAATCCCCTTCCTCTCACGGGGCCACCTATAATGGACAGTCACGCCCTTATGCCTATAGGATCTGGGTTAATACCCAGTCTGTTCACCCCCACCCCCAGACACGGTGCTGGGTCTCTTATGTAATATTATATATTTATGTTTATACATATATAATCTAGTTCATGTCCGGGTGCCCCGGGTGCCCCCGCTATTTTTAATGCTATTGAGCATTAGTTTGAGAAGTTTGAACACAGTTCATATGTGTACTGTATGTCTTCTGTCTCTTCTTCTCTCTCTTCCCACTTTCTCCCTCTACCCTACCCCTCACTCCGGTGGCAGCGGAATCTCAAGTCCACCAGTCCCGCCTCCTCTACGCTATCCCAGCCGGGCCTCCATCAGGATAACTCACCAGACCCTCTTCTACCATGATGTCTTCTTATAAGATGCTAACCCATAATGTCCAGGGCCTAAATTCACCCTGTAAGCGTAGGAAAGCCTTTAGCTACTACATGTCCCACAAAATAAACATTGTGGGGCTACAAGTAACTTAATTCTCTGACACCTCTAAACCCAAATTCCTACACACAGCCTACCCGCAGGTATTCCACGCCACATTTTGAGAAAAGAAAAGGGGAGTTCTCCTGGCCTTTCACCGAATCACACCCTTCACTTGCACCAAAGAAATAGCTGACCGGACGGGCAGATATTTGATACTACTGGGTAAACTCATGGATATGGACATCACAATAGTCTCCTATTATGCTCCAAATTCGAGACAATCTCGCTTCTTCACTCATCTCCTAGGAGTGGTTGAGAGGCATAGGGTGGGCACCCTGCTGGTAATGGGAGACTCCAATCTAGTCCTCAACCACAGGTTAGATAGGCGCTCTTCTGGATCTAAACCTACATCCCAACCCCCAGATCATGGCGAAATTGATTTCTTTAACTCTCTCTTATCAGAACATGCCCTAATAGACTGATGGAGGGAAAAGAACCCCACTACCAGGGACTTTACGTTCTATTCAAATCCTCATGACAGTTTCTCCTGCATCAACCACATATTCAGAGTCAGAAGTCCTGGTGGCCATCAAAACACTTAAGTCTGCTAAATCCCCGCGGCCAGATGGATTTACGGCCCTATACTACAAAAAAATTTCTGACATCTTAGCTCCCCACTTGGTGGCACTGTTCAACCATCTGTCCGGGGGTCGGAAGCTGCACTCTTCCTCCCTGGCAGCTCAGGTGGTAATGCTTCCAAAACCGGGACGAGATGGTACAGACCCACATAATTACAGGCCCATATCTCTCCTAAACATAGACACTAAGTTACTCTCCAAAATCATGCCCAATAGGATAAACTGTTTTCTAGAATCATTGATTTACAGGGACCAAGTAGGCTTTGTTCCCCACTGCCAGGCCACAGATAACACACGAAAAGTCATCCAGTTAATACACGCAATGCGGCAAACCAAACTCCCAGGCATGTTGTTGTTCCTGGACATCCAAAAGACCTTTGATAACGTCTCCTAGGACTATTTATATTACATTCTGGGTAAATGGGGATTTCCTCCGATGTTCCTCCCCATCATTTGATATCCACCGTGGCACAAGACAGGGATGCCCCTTGTCCCCATTTCTATTCGTCCTAGCAATAGAACCCCTGGAACACTTACTCCGACACAACCCAAACATACACGGCGTGAACGTCGGAAACACAAACTCAAACTATTTGCGGATGATTTTCTTCTCACAATCTCTCAGCCTTACACCTCCATCCCAAACTTACTTTCGGTATTAGATTCCTTTGCACAAGTAACAAAAAACCAATACCGGCGCCCCCGACTGCAAAGCGGGCCAGCTGTAACGATGATTGAAACACAATAGAGGCAGCTCCCACTATGTGACCTTCCCACAAGTGTCCACAAGTGTCCAACCTCTCCATTAATAAAGAAAAATCACTAGCTTTCAACATATCCCTGACACAAGATATGGTCGATGCCGTGCAGAGGAACTTCACTTTCACCTGGCGCTCATCCCATCTGGAGTATCTCGGGATACTGCTGACCAAAGACTATTGCTCCCTATACTCCCATCTTCAAAGCCCTGACAGAGCTAATGTCTACCTGGGCCCGACACAACCTATCCTGGATAGAACGAATCAATGCTGTCAAGATGACCATTCTCCCAAAAATACTGTACCTATTCAGGACCTTGCCGGTGGCGGTTCCGGGAAAAGCCTTACACTCATTCCAGAAAAAAGTCCTAACATTTACCTGGGGTAACACCAGACCCAGAATCTCGAAACACATTATGTGCGCCCATAAGAAACAGGGTGGTTTAGGCCTCCCGAACTTTCACAAATATTTCCAGGCGGCCCAGATAGTCCCCATAACTATGGGAGAAAAGAAAAGAGAAGGGCGCCCACCCTAGTGTAGATGGTTTTTAATAATGTGAGCTAAAGTACAAGGTAAAAACATACTCACAAAGGAGAATCAGTAAAATCATATGAGATGAGCCAGAACGATATCTGAATGTATCAGCTGCACAGATGCCTGTGTATCAACACAGGACTCCTTTTGATGACGCGTTTCCGGGGCCACGCCCCCTTTGTCAGAATAACTAATTTATACTCATCTCCACTAGGACCATTATGGGTGGATCTGGAAAGTGTGTACTGCGCCCCGACTTCAGTCAGAGCTCTCCCATGGCTCCCCCCGACTGCAAGGCCAAAAACTCTTACCCCCGTGATGAACCATACCCTCCGAGTGCGGGACCACGCCAAGTACCAGGGTAAATTAATTTCCTCCCACCTTCCACTATTGCCAATAATAGGCAATCCACTCTTTATCCCGGAGATGGAGTCGCCTGGAGCGTTCACCTGGTGGACGTCTCGAAATATTATATATTTACACAATATCTTGCGAGACGGGCAGATTGGGATTCCATGAAGGCAGACTCAAATGCGCCCCCCTAAGAATTCTTTCGAAACCTGCAAATCAGACACTAGTCGGTGTCTCTCCTCGCTGGCAGGGTGCCCACCACTCAGCTCTCTCTAATGGAACATATTTGCTACCATACGCCTTTACAACCTAAATTGATATCCATACTGTATTTCCAACTCAACTCAGTTCCTAACGAATCTTCCCATAAATATGTTCTGGCTTGGGAAAAGGATTTATGTGGAACCATACCCGACTTAGATTGGCAACAAATCTGGGACTCGGCGACATCATGCACCATCAACATCACCTCACTAGAGTCAGCATACAAGTCCATGATGAGGTGGTACATGGTGCCTGCTAGACTGGCACATTCTCATCCTCAGCAGTCGGCCAGGTGTTTCAGAGGCTGCGAGGCGAAGGGTGACGTAATGCACATATGGTGGACATGCCCATTCGTACATAGATTTTGGACCAAAACATTCAGACTACTAAACACAATCCTCCAAACGAATGTACACAAAGACCCGCGGTTCGCCCTCTTACACCTTAAACCTCCGAACCTCACAAAGTCCCAACATAAATTGGCGGTCTTCACATTCCTGGCGGCAAAACAAACCATAGCGCAGGCATGGAGGAAACAGCAAATTCCCTTTGGCGGGGTTAGTCGACGACTAGATTCATTCTTCATTAACGAAAAGCTAACCAGTATCCTGATGGACACAAAATAAATTCCGGAAGGTCTGGGATCCCTGGCTGGTACATGCACACCCCGCCACTCCCCACACAAGTCTAACGACAATCTGATAGGATCCCTTTGTCTGGAGGAACCTCCCCGCTGCCACACACTTCCCCCTTCCCTACTTCTCCTGTTCTACTCTCCCTTCTTCCTCTCTAGTACTTCACCTCTGGCTCTCTTGCCTCTTTGTTATGCGCCTCAAAGCGCTGGAATCGTTTAGCCCGATCTCCTCAATGTGTATTATCTTAATGCAGTTGATTTGTAGATGTTACTGATAAGGTGATTATATTATGTGACTTATACTTGACCCTGCATTGTATTTATGTCTTTTGATGAACAAATACAAATTTACTGATACAAAAAAATCGATACCAGATCCCTATTTAGAATAAGGGGCTGGTATGTATTTTTGAAGACCCTACTCTATTTGTGAAGGGGGCTCTGATGTGAAGGGAGGACTCTGATGTGAAAGGGCAGACTCTGATGTGAAGGGGGGCTCTGATGTGAAGGGGGGCTCTGATGTGAAGGGGAGGACTCTGATGTGAAGGGGGACTCAGATGTGAAGGGGGGCTCTGATGTGAAAGGGAGGACTCTGATGTGAAGGGAGGACTCTGATGTGAAGGGGGACTCTGATGTGAAGGGAAACTCTGATGTGAAGGGAGGACTCTGATGTGAAGGGGGGGGGGCTCTGATGTGAAGGGAGGACTCTGATGTGAAAGGGAGGACTCTGATGTGAAGGGGGTTCTCTGGTGTGAAAGGGAGTACTCTGATGTGAAGGGGGTTCTCTGATGTGAAAGGGAGGACTCTGATGTGAAGGGATGGTTCTGATGTGAGGGGAGGGTTCTGATGTGAAGGGAGGACTCTGATGTGAAAGGGAGGAATCTGATGTGAAAGGGAGGACTCTGATGTGAAGGGGGGGCTCTGATGTGAAGGGTGCTCTGATGTGAAAGGGGGGGCTCTGATGTGAAGGGTGCTCTGATGTGAAAGGGGGGACTCTGATGTGAAGGGAGGACTCTGATGTGAAAGGGAGGACTCTGATGTGAAGGGGGGGCTCTGATGTGAAGGGGGGGCTCTGATGTGAAGGGTGCTCTGATGTGAAAGAGAGGACTACCCCTGCGGCATGCTAAGTCAATGCACATGTATTGCAAGGTGCCACAACACCCCGATAATGCGCCTCGTTACACCTTGTTAAGCATGTTCCTCTGGCACACCATACTGGAATGGACCATGTGGTCAAGATGGTGCTGCAAGGACTCCCGACTGGTCACGGTGTATCACATGGATAAGATATGTGATCCTCCCAGAATAAAACGTTTTTGAAACAAGCTTGTTGGCGTTCTGGTGACATCTTACAAACATTGTGACGTTTGAGATGTTTTGGTGCGTTGGCAGCCCATTAGTGTCAACGGAATGCATGTCAATATGCGGCATAACGAACCCTAATGCACCCCACAAATCATTTTGGGCCCGATGTGTCCAGCCTCCTTTAAACGCGACTATGCAGTTATCAAGAGGTTCAAGAAGGGACTGGTTAAACCTCCCGGGGAGGAAGCAAACCACTTTAATGACATTCCGAATTGCGATTTTCAGGCGTAGATAGGTTCGGCTGCTGGGAATCAGCGCGGCTCCCGGGAGATCAGCTGTTTCGCCCGCCGTCTTTTTTCAGAAGACATCTGTGCGCTCTCGAGATCAGTCTGGGAGCAATCAGATGCTTTATATGCAACACTAGGCTGTCATTATTCCTGATGAGCTGTTTGTGGCTCCATCTGAAGGGCTCTATAGAGACCTCTTATTTCTGGCACCGCGGCTTCTGAATTAGGCTCGGCCGCGTCACGCAGCGGCAAGACGTCAGAGGTACCGGGAGCCCCATTCAAGGCCCGGGTGGCAGGAATAAAGGGCTCCTGGCAGCGTTTCTCTTCTGAGAAAAGATATGAATAGCTCAGCCGTTCGTTTAATCATCTCAGCTGAGAACGCCTCGTGGGGTCGCGTTCTGCGAGAAATTGTTGTTGTCGATGAATCTCATGATGTACGCTAAGCTTGCTCTCTTTGTTTGCTTCCATGGGCAACATATTACCGTGGTGGGTGAGGTTGAAAAAAAGATAATTCAGAGCGACTTATGGAAACTTGAATACATTTCTGATTTTTGATCCAGAAGAAGATAAAGCAAAAACCCCAGCGTTTATGGGGGGCACAGGTTCACCCCAGTCTTAAACATAGAGGAGGATTTTGTGGTGCATTGCCATTGGGGGGGGGGGCATAGCTGAGCTGCTGAGTCACTGCTGGGAGGAGGAGCAGGAGGTCCTGGGCCACTAAGTCACTGCTGGGAGGGGGAACCAGTAAGTAGAACTGCTGAGTCGCTGCTGGCAGAAGGAGCAGGGTGAGCTGAGCTGCTAAGTCACTGAGCAGAGTTACTGAATTAACAACCTCAATGACGACAATGTTTCTGCTATGAATTTTGAGGTATAATTGCTCCACACTGCTAGAAGCCGAGAGCAGGGGGAGCCAAGTTACCCCTGGGCAGGGGAACCAAGAAGAGCTTAGTGCTTGCGGGGAGAGTAGGGGGAGCTGAGCTTCTAAGAGAAAGACTTGGACAATTGCAATGCGTCTGCTATGAGCTTTTAGGATGAATTGCTCCATGGTACCTGCAGTTGCAGAGGACAGTGAGGGCTTGTTTTAAAGCAGATCCACCTCCCAGTCGGCTCCCTTCCAGTGCTAACAGATCCACGCTCCTTTTTGATGCCACCTCTGCCATCTTCTCCAGCACTTCTTCCGGATCTCAAGTCTTGGTACTTTGGCCATCGGAAGGCCACTTATGATGCAATTTCTCTGCATGCTTGCTGGAATTACATTACTCCAGCACCAGACCCCATTCTTGCATTTTAGAGATGCTGGGAATGGACCAAGTGTGAACACTGCAAACAAAAAATGTATTGCTAGAAGAAATGGGAAGGAGTTTTTGGGCAGAAACGACATGCAAAGTCTCTTCTACCACCCAGAATTTTTTTCAGACTTTAGTTCCACGTTAAGAAAGAGCTGGAACCAAAAACCTCAATAGAAGGTCCAGCACGGTCCAGTCCTGAAATCTCTCTCACGGTCCAGTCCTGAGAATTCTAAACTCTTCCATTGTCCAATGTCCAGATCACACCTCAAGAGGCAAAGTATTCAATGGACAACACACCCAGACTAAGGAAGGACAAAACGTGTTGCAAAAATGGGGGTGATATTGCAACTGTGAAGAGACAGTATGATGATCCATCGGCTGCTGAGAATTATTATCACACTGCTGTTGGGTCATACTCATTTATAACAGAGGTAAAGCCTAGAGTCAAAAACTTCTACTTGAGATTTTCTAGTATTGAATGGATTTGTCCCACTTGTTGACATCAACAGGTTCCTATACCATGGTCGTGCTGGTGAGGTATTCATGGTTGAGCACCTTGTCTGTGGCCAGGGGCGTAACTAGAAATCACAGGGCTCCACAGCAAAGATAAAAAGCCATTCTCAGGGCAAACAAAAAAGTACTCCTGGGGTGGGGCTACCCTTTCCCTGTTGTGCTACCAGAGCAAAAGGTTTCCCAGCACACTCACCAGCCAGCATGCTGGCACAATGGGCCCCGCACATTAAGGGAGGTTGGGCTTCCTCCTGACAAACCTGATCCCAATTTTATCTTTTGCCACATGTGCTCCAAGATGGAGACTCTCATAGTTTAGAGTTGCCTAGATAGAGGTACCTTGGCGAGGTGGTGCGGCTTTCACATTTTCTGCAGAAGACGTTTATCTAAACCTCTGTTTTTAACCTTAGCGGTGAGACAAGTTTTTTTGCATGCTGGCTGGTGAGTGTGCCGGAAAGCTCTTTGCTGTTGTAATGTATAAAGCCCTTCCATGTGCACCTTGCTGTAAAGCTGCTGACAAATTGATGAGTGCATTTGCCAATTGTTTTGCCATTCCCTGCAAGGGTTAAGTGCTCGTTTTTGTCTAGGGGCTGGCGTAAAGCAGGTTTACTTATTTGAAACCTACTTGCCTGTTGGTCAATGCTTTTTTTCTCCTTGACTTCAGTTGGTGGAAGGTCCCTCAGCATTATCTCATCTAATGCAGGTCTATGGAACCTGCATTAGACATGATGACGTCAATGGTCCTTAGACTGCCAGAGCCCAGGGAGGGAGAGGGTGCAGGGACCAGTCAAGCAGCCCTAGGGGAGCTGGTGGGTGAGAGGATCAGGTAATTAAACCTGCATCTCTCCAGCCCCTAGACAAAAAGGAGCACTTAGACCTTGAAGTGTGGGGGTAGCCCAACTGCAAGGGTACTTTTTCATTTGGTCTAAAATGCAGCCTTGATTACCCCCTAAACATTGATGATCAGAGGTGGTAAATGTACATCTGTGTCCTACTCCTATCACTGGTGGCCATTGTAATTAAACATGTGGGAGTTTTAGCCTGGCAGACTGAATGGATCACTACATGGTCTGCCCAGAGAATTGTCTTCCTCCTTGTGCTCGGCTTTACCTGCCCTATGTACAACAGGAGAGGAGCTCCTGCTTAATGGTAGGTTGGAATTAACCTGGTCCAGCCAGTTAGATCAATCTGTGGTCACTGTCTAGAAAGGTATTCTACACTATTCAACATCTGAGCCATTGATCAAAGCAACCATGCAATGTAAAGGGGAAAGTGATGACAGTGAAAGAGTAAGGGTCCCCCTTACTATCAGGACCCCATAGCAGCCACAACAGCTGCTATGCCTATAGGTATGTCCTTATCTGTATCCATTGCCCGAAGCTGTATGGGGTCAAACATTGTGATGGCTCAGGCCTTGCATGGAGGTGATTGGATCATCTTTCTTTAAAGTTTATAGTTAGCTTAGGTATTTTAACAGAAGCAAAGATGGATTTAAGGTGGAACTCCAAACAATGCATTTAGAGAGGGGAGGCTAAAATCACAGGCAGAGGGAATAAATTGCATGAGTGAAGAAAATCCAAATATTGAGCTGGACAGTTGCCCCTACTGGAAGAATTCAACCCTTAATCTGTACCAGTGACAACAGAATCCAGGACAGGACATGGGGGATATCTCCCCAATTCGGACACAGAGAGAAGCTTGCATTCTTCCCTTCTATCTCTATCCAAATCGATAGAGATAGCAATGTTTTCTCTCTCTTCCTTCCATCTCCTTGTGATTTCTGCTAACAGCAGGAGCTTGTTGACTCCAGAAGCACTTAAAATGGCCAGGTATATACTAGTGTTTATGAAGCAGGCATTAGAAGTGTTTTCAACCTTTTTTTTTTCATTTTACAAGAGTTTTCAAGTGTTTTGGAACTCGTTTTCTGTTTTTGGACACTGAAAACTCATGGAAATGCTCGTTATTTTAACATGGAAACACAGAAAAGCGATGGCAGAATAAGACCATAGTGGTCCATTGAGTCTTCTCCTTTTTTATTTTTTTTTACTTTTTTGACTCAGCATAGATCTGTCTATCCCAAGCATGTTTAATTTCACTTACTCATTGACTGACTCACTTACCTCTGCTGGAAGGTAATACCAAATACCAAATACTTACTCTTTTGGTAAAAGAATACTTTCTTTTGTTGGTTTTGAACTCTCCTGCTAGTTTGATGTCAAGCCCTGTGTTCTTGATCTCAGTTCTACATATAATATACTGCCCTCATGATCCTTATTGATACCCTTCATGTAATTAAAGGTTTCAGCCATGTCCCACTTTCTCCTCCAGACTGATGTCCCTGTTCCTTCCCTGCCCATGCAGAGATCTTGAGGAATGCTTAATTAAGTTTCATTTGTTTAGAAGAATATTACATCTGAATACAGCATAGCAGCTAAATTAGGGATGCACCGATACGTGCAAAGGACAAGGGGGCACTCTTTGCGTCTGGAGGAAAAGAGGTTTAACCTTTGCATACGGAAAGGATTCTTCACAGTTAGAGCTGTGAAAATGTGGAATAGACTCCCTCAGGAGCTAGTTCTAGCTAGTTCGGTAAATTGTTTAAAAAAATATCTGGATGTATTCCTAAATGCACAGAATATTACTGGATATTGAGTTCTTAGAGGTATATTAGGCATCAGAGATTGTGGATCCAGGGAATATCCGATTGCCTTATGGGATCAGTAAGGAATTCTTTTCCCCCTGTTGGAGCAAATTGAACCATGCTGTATCAGTATATTCTGTTGTATTTCCAACACAACAGACCCGGCCTTGATTGTTTGTGTACATCCTGGGGCAGACATCTTATGCTTATGGCCTTGCCTGTGTGGTACATCCCCACTGACTTCTATGAGGCTGTTTCCAAACTAGGAGATGGAAGTAGACAAGCCCCATCGAAGTCAATGGGGATATACTGTGCAGGCACCTCCACACCTCCACGAAGAAATGACACCATTCACCTGTATGCTTTAGTGCAGTGTAACTGAGGTGCAGAGTCTAAGGAGCGCTTAGTATTCAGTAGAGCACCCCACAAGGAGTGATGGGCTTTACTTCAGGACAACTTCCAGGCTTAGGCACACCTGTGCATGATACAGCTGACCAGATACTACCAAGACCAAGGGGGCACTGTGATGTACAGCAGAAGGAGGGAGAGTCTTGCAGGCACTGGGAACACAGGAGGAGCAGGGAAGTCTCTTGGTGTGTTCAAGACCACCAGGTGCACAGAGGGTACAAGGAATCACAGAGTTGCAGAGGGTCCACAGTGATACTGGGGACATAGAAAATAGTCCCTGAAGACACTGAGAAACCAGGGGGCTCCGCAACTAGTGTTTTGACACAGACAGCTCTAGAGACACTGGGTAACATGAGGTTGCACCAGAGAGCGAGTGATTCTTTCAGCAATAGGGCATGGAAAACACAGGTACATAGTAGTGTAAGTCTCTCACAGGACTGGGGTTCTGGCAACACAGGTACCACAGGATGTGAGTCTCTTGCAGTACTGGGGCACTGGATATACAAGAGACTCTGGGTCCACTGGAAGAAAGGAAAGCAATAACACTAAGAGCTCAGTAGGAGTACTGTGGCACACAGGTACAGGAACACTGGTAGCACTCTGAGAGAACCCAAGGCCCACAGATGTAGGTAAACTGGGAACTCTCTAGGGGTTTGGAAGGCGTATAGATGCAAGTATGCTGGGAGTTGTCTTGGAGTACACATGCATGCAATGGTCTTAGGAGGCACACTAACTACTAAGAATGAATATTCAGGAACACAGAACACTGGGATTAACAGGAACTTGGTTGAGGAACACTGGGGGCCACTAAAACCTGGAACTTCTTTCAGGAGCACTAGAGTCACTTGGAACTTCTCTTGGGAAAACTTGGGGGTCACCAGGAACTGGAAACTCTCTCAGGATGTTGGGGATCATTATGAACTTGGACCTGGAACTCCTCTCAGGAACACTGGGGGTCGCTAGGAACTTGAAACTTCTCTCAGGGGCACTGGGGGTCGCTAGGAACGTCAATTCCTCTCAGGACATTGGTGTCAGTAGGAACTGGAACCTCTTTCTGGAACACTGGCTAGGAAGTATTGTTCAGACAGGGATATAATGAGCATTGCTTAATGTACAACTGAATCTTTTTTTAAAATTACTTTTGGATATAATAAGGGAGGGTTATAACCCCTATCAGCTTTTTTTTCCATCCGTGTCCCACTGGGGAGATTTCCCTTTACTTCCTGTCAACAGACCTCTGAGTTACTTATTAATTTCCTTTGAACTCTACATCACTCAGTACTGACACCCAAACTCTGCATTACTTACTCCTGAACTCTGTGTTACTTACTACTGACCCCTGTGTTACTTACTATTGACCTTTGTACCCTGTTACCTACTGTAGACCTCTGCACTATTTACTTCTGACCCCTGCACTCTGCGTTATGTACTACTGACCTCTGCACTCTGTGGTACCTGCTACTGACCCATGAACTCTTTGTTACTTACTCCTGACCTCTGCAATCTTTAACATACTACTGACCTCTGACCCATGCGTTACTTACTATTGACCTCTGAACATTTTTAAACCTTCCTTCCTTTTGGTTTCTTGTTTGGTTATCGCCTTATGAAAAGCATGCTGCACCTTAGTGATCTGTGCTCTCTTCCATGTGGTCAGGTAGATCTCCACCTCTGCAGAGTTGCCTACCTCTGCTTCATAACGATGAAATCTCACACATTTTATACTGTTTCTATATATTGCCTTCAATTCATTCCTGCAAACTGATAAAGTTACTGATTTGATTTTAAGATTAACTAGTTGCTTTGGTTAATTGCACACTTGCTCCTTTGTACTTTGGTTTGAATACCTCTCCAAGAGGATTATAAAAGAAAAAAAACAAAACATATTTGATGCCAATACGTGTCATGCTGATCTTGTGCAGAAACGGTTGGTTGGACTTGTTCCCACGTGCAGAGGGCGTGATGTACCTGTTGAACTTTGCTCATTCATAGAAGGTCCTTTCTCTCTATCTTGTTCTTTTCAGCTGCACACATCTCTCATCATGTCGGAATCACCAATGGCAGGCATAGATTTTGCACCGGCCACCGCTGAGGACTACGAGGAGCTGATGTCTATCTCAGGTGGTATATACAAAGGAATGGACTATCTGCCTTGCAAATACCATGAATGGCTGAAGGATCATCGAAGACGCATGTTTATGGCCAGGAGTGAGGGGAAAATAGTGAGTATTGAAAGGCAATCTAGAATGACGTCACACAATATGCAAGAAAATGCCGGCTCTGGGTATTTAGCTAACATTTTCTATTGAAAATTTGAATGATGACCATAGGATCCTAAAGCGTATATAAACCCTAACAATGAACTTCTCTTCTTTGTCCTGTTAAACATACCATTGAAAGTGTTCTGTTATTGTGCAGATGTCTTACCCTAGCTAATGGAATGGATAGGAGGGTACTTCCTTAGTTTTCTTGGCCCTTTGGTCCTCCGATCCCCAATACTTTCTCTCAACTCTCTTGATATTTCCACCCTTTTGAACTGAACAGTCCATTTACCTTATGTGCTGTAATCCCCCTTCTGTCCCCTCCCTCTTGTTGTTTGACTCACAGAAGAGGGCCTTAGGTGTATAGAGTTTGCAATATATACTTCACCTAATGTCTGACATGTTTGATTGATGTTCTATGATTATACTATGTAACATGTTTACTGGTGTCTTAAATAAAGAATATAGAGAAAGTGTTCTGTTATATCTATTGGATGCATACAAAAAAGACTTGTTGAAATGTTGTGAGCTGATAACTTCCTGTGCTCTCTGCTGACTCTTACCAGTTAGCATTTTCCCAGCAATTTCTGTGCACTACAAAACAGATTTTCCTATGGAGAAAGGACAGGGGACTGTGTTCTGTAGTTTTGTCCTAGGGTGACAATGATAATCCTTTGCTGCCATACAGTGAGTGAGCATTGTCACCCTAAGGCAGGAAGTGTGTTACTGGAAGAATCATCAGGTGAAAATAAAGGAAAAAAAAGTCTTTAAAAAAAACGAATGCAGCCACCAGGTCTATGGACTTAGAGCAGCAAGGTTTAAGTGCTTGGATACACAATAAGAGAAATGATAGAGGGAGAGAAGTGTGATCATGTAGAACATACTTGATATACAGTAGGGGCATTATGTTAGTTAGAGTCACTCCATTGGGCCCTAGAAGAGCAATGATGTCGTCTTCAGCATGGCTTTCTCAAGTCTTTATTCTATAACACACCTGGTTGCTGTGGGCCAGTATAGACGGTCTGAAACAATTCTACGGCCAGTTACAGTGATAAATGAAACTTTGTGTGATATTTATGTGCAGTGTAAAGATTCTTTGTTTGGCTGTCATCATACATGTAAGTTCGATAGTTCCAAGACTCCAGCATACTGGCCTACAGTCATCAAAGGTTTATCAGTAGAAGATATTACATTTGATCTAGAGTAAAGGGAAAATAGTATTGAAAGGGACTCTTGTAGATCCTCCTAGCATTGACTCGTCTAAGAGTCCATCTGGGGCTATTGTATTGTTTGCTGCGATGAAGGGCCTGAGACCCAACACCATCACTTTGACTCTTAACTCAACAGTCTTCAGGCCACGTCATGGAACACATTCACTTACTCCTGAGGGACCCCTCAGATTATAGTGGTTCCTGACGTTGTTCACTGCGGGTGCCACCAAACACCCAGACCCACACGTCACTAGGGTCTGGGGTTACATGGCACGTGGTCTCACCAGGAAACCCATCTCACCATCGCCAAGTCGGCAGACCTAGTTGTTGACTGAGCCAGTCTCATCTCTTTGCTCCCCAGTTACAGGCTTACCATGCATTCCATAAGAATAAAGAGACTTGGTCCACTTCTGTCTTTAACTTCGTATTGCAGCATAGGAATTTCCAAATATATAATCAATAGGCAAATGTCATTCAATCTTCCATGGCTGGTCAAGCTTACCTATCTTGCCCATGAATGTGGATTCATTCTTCTCAGTACCTTCCAGCTAACCTGGTGGTGCCTCATGCAGGATAAAACATATGGCTTTCCCTCAAGTGGAAGCTGCATGGTTGTCTATTACATTTTCACAGCTGATGACCTAATTCTCCCACAAGAGAACAGAACAGACCTAACACTTTTCCAATCCACCGACTACCTCACTTCCTGAACTCAAATCCAGACTGTACTCCTTGACTCTACCCAGCTACCCATCCATTCCTTCCTACCAGAAGTGGAGGACCTGCCTAATCCTATAATCCTAAAACAAAATAGCTAGTCTGCAGTAATATGTGGCCCCATTTATGAAACAATCTCTTTGTTGCCCCACCCGAACCAAGCAGATGTCAGATGTTGATCCATGGTCCGAAGAAATATGAATCTGATTAGTAATGGTGGACAACACTGAACAGGTCATAAACATATGATAAATAAGTCTGAATATGTTCCAGTAGAATGCATCGGATTTGTCGTTTGAGCTGTAGTTTAGCTTCACTCCATTAAGCCCATTTCTCAGACGCCATCGTGTTGCAGCTTGATTGGTGGCTACAGACCAGAAAAGACTAACTGAGGCAATTCTTCCCTCAGACACATTGATAAATGACGACCAATGAGGCATACCAAAAGCATTTCCTGTTAAGCCATCAACTCCTAATCTTGTGCCCTACTGTTTTCCTGAGATAGAAATAAATGTATTTATGTGGAATGGGACAGAGATGGGTGGAGGATACTAAGAGTCCTGTAGTTTAGCAGGAAGGGCTGACAATGGGATTCTCCGACAGCACTGGTTGACATTTTAGTGTGGGGAAGGCATTGTGTTGTCAGCTCAAACAAGAAGTCAGGAGTTCATTGGCTCTCTGGCAGATTACTAGTTATTCTTCTGCATTTGCAGAGGTTTTTTTAAGGGATAATAATTGGGGAAATGTGCATGTAGTGCAGAGATGTGCTGTATGGCTGTAGAGTCATATTATTAAGGAAGTGGGTAGAATTAGAAAGCCTAACTCTACTTAGGTTTAATAGACTGGGCAAATAATATAAACTCTGGCAGGTTCTTATTTCTATCCCCATGAAGAAGATTCTTCTTCATTTCCTGTCCATACTTGCCGCCACCAGGACCGGAGAAATTGATATACTAGAGACACAGATAGCAATAACAACCTGATCTTCTGATACTCTCCCACTTTAAATAAAAATGGGGCTTTAGTCCTCCTGGAGAACCTGGAGAACTCCAGGCACAAGGACAGAGAGCAGCAGTGAACCATCTTTAGTACAGGAAGCTCCAGGTCTCACATTGGATTACTGCACAGACCTGGAAGGAATACACAAAGCTCACCAAGATTCGGGGAAGGACACACATGTCACATACATGCTCATCCCGGAGTTCAGCTTTAAATGAAACCTAATAGAAATTTCCAGTTTGAAGCCATGAGTTTCTATTCTGAGAAATGTGTGACACTTGAATGACCCATAATTTCCTAATGAATCATAAATGAATCCGTAAACATTTGCTGCAAGAGCTATGCCAAGTGTGAATTGGCGTATTAGCTTGATGCAAATGTTCTACAAATTACATGAAAATTGTTCATGCGTTGAGCTTCTGGCATTCCAGTTGACTGATGAGATTTAAAGGAGTGCTCCACTTCTAAACAAATTGATAAGACATTCTGTAGTGTAATGTTATAAAACAAATGACCGTCCCATTTCAGTCTGCAGCTAATTTGCCAAACCAGTGTAAATATTGCTTCCATGCTTCCTCTTCTAGGCTTATATCGGAAGTAAACTAAAGACATTTTAAAACATGGGATTTTTGGCAGAATGGACATACAAAGTCTCTTCTACAGAAAAATTATTGCTCTCTCCCCCCAGTAGTGATACTGAACATTGTATATGTACCAATAGAAGTGCCACACCAAATAAAATAGTCCAGATACAATGTTATTCCATTAGGGTCAGGAGTAGAGTAACCAATATGTTTCGGGGGGTTCAAAACTCCCCCCTTCATCAGGGCTTAATGGGTGAAATCATGTATATGGGCTACAATCCCTGCAGCTTGAAAGTCATATTGTGTTGTGATGAGAATACTTCAGGCTTGTCAGTAGCTGGTTTGGCAACATTGGCTTCTCTAATTAAATGTCCCCCCATAATTAAATTATTTGTATCTGGACTATTTTCATTGGTTTGGTACCTCTCCATGCTGTCCCTGGCTTCCTCCTTGGTCCGGCGCTGGCAGTCCTTTTAGGGCAAAGCAACAGCAATGTCATTCTGCCCATTACCTGTGAGCCCAGCCTATCATTTACATGCCCCCTTGAGGGCGCGTCAACACTCCAGTATAGATTGGTGCTTACAATTCATTACATGAGTGCCATTCAGCCCTGGAAGAATGCCTGCCCTTTGCCAGTGGAGTTAAAAGTGGAAGCTGCCATGACATCACTGTAACAGCTAGAGGACTGCTTATGTTCTGCTTTAACCCTGTGTTACCCCCAGAACATATTTGTGCCCATTTAGCCAGAAGACGGTTTACAAGGTGAGGTACTGATGTTGGATGAGAAGACCCATCCCAAAGGTGTTCAATAGAGGTCAGGATTCTGTGAACGCCACTCGAGTTTCCCCACATCAAACTCATCAGACTACTTCTTTATGGAGCTAGCTTGGTGCACAGGAGCACAGTCATGCTGAAAAAGAAAAGGGCCTTCACCAACCTGTTGGCAGAAGGTTGGAAGAACACAATTGTCTTGAATTGTTGTATGTTGTAGCATTAACGGTACCCTTCAGTGGAAACACCTGAACTCAATAATTTGGAGTCACATTTACATACTCTTGACCATAGTGTATGTCCAGAGATTGTTAGTATGATTGTTGTATGTTCCCTGAAAACATTCCAGACCAGACAAAATGAGACATGCAGTTTTTTTCTGGTCTGGTCTGGAACGAACTGCGCTGGTGTTAACAGAGGTAAGAAATAGCATAGGGATACATTGGGATGCATTTTGGGTCTGGAAAAAATCTGGTCTGGTCTGGAGATGATCTGGATGTGGTGTGAATGGGCCCTGAGGGTCAAGGAACTTTACCTGTAAATCAGGGCACAATGTGAATAGTCTACAGTGCTCCTAAATAGGGAGGCACAAATCAGGATAACCGCTAATGTCTAACTTTTTGATTCTCTTGATTATTTGCCAGTAGTCCGGTCTAGTCTTTAGAGTATCACAAAACATATTTTATATTGATTATTGAACACTGTGTTCCTATTTCATCTATGTGTCCAGCCAATTGTCTGTTGCTGAACATGCCTTGTTGATGTCTCTTCTTCAGGTGGGCTTTGAGTCCTTCTTGCTGGTTGATGGTGGTGAGACTGCTGTGGTGCAAGGTCTTCGCGTGGCCCCCTGGACGAGAGGAAAAGGTGTAGCCGGCATCATTGAGCGATTTATCTTAGGCAAACTTCATTCTGATCACCAGCACGTGAAAAGAGTCCGCTTGACCCGTTCAGAGAACCCTCCGCCGAGCTTGTTGACGAAGTACAAAGTCATCCACTCCAAGGTTCCCTTTTAATGTTCTGATCTTTAGCTCTCAGTGTCCCCACCAATGAATAGATTCCTGAATGTCTACTTATTACAGAGAAACAAAATTGAAAAGTTTGGTTAAAGAACCTGCAAAAATGATACATTTTGAATATGGATTGATTTGTCGCTTGCTGGCCACACACATAAACATTTTCAACCACTTCTAAAAAGCATTTAATCACGAAAAAACCCCAATGGATGAATGTTACCAACTACCAGCAGTTCCTGTCAATACTATGAAATTACTGAAAGTGTTGGTGGTTGATTGCCTTCATCCATCTGATGGATAAGATTTGTTTTAGTGATTGCAAATGGCTTATAATGCCTAAGAACTGCTATGAGTGTGGCAAGCGGCAGTGTTCAAAGAGATTCAAGGCGAACTCCAGCAAACAGTTAAGTTATACTAATAAATACTTATAAACTATATATATATATATCTATATCCAGCGCTGAGAAATGTCATGCAGCCATCACTGGAGTGCATGTAGACAGATATATATATATATATATAGATAGATATATATATATATATAGATATATAGATATATATATGGCAATCAACAACCTCTGCTCACGGTAAGGGGTTTGAAAGTTTATTTAGAAGAGAGGTGTTGCAAAGTAAAAGTAAAGAATTGGAAGCAGAGGGAATAACACATGTGGATCATTTAGACATGACAGGTGTACCAAGGATCTGACCTCTTGGTCAAAATTAGAGATTTAAAGCCCAACTGAACTCAAAAATATTTTGTTTTCCTACCCCTACCTCCCATGCAGGACTGTCCCTCTATAATGAGATTTTCTTTCCGTGTAGAGCGTCCCGTGTTCCTAAAAGAATGGGTAAGGAGATGTGTATGGGCCATACACATCTCCCCACACAGCTATTAGCAACCTGGGACCCCACTGGCATCACTGGTTGCCAGGAGCTGAGCAGGATGCTCTGGTTGGCATCCCACCCAGCTCATAAGAACCATTGACGTCAGTGAGCTGGGTGGGACGCTAGCCCCAGCTCTGCATATCATTCAGCAAGCAAGCCCCCACCCCAGACGTGCACCACCAGCAAGCACCAAGCCCCACACCCAACTGACCCCCATCACCCTGGAACGTACACCACCAGCACCCTTACCTAAGTTCCCCCTCTGGGTCCCTCACCACTGCCACATGAATGGCAGGACCCAAGGTTTCCCAGCAGAACATTGCCCAAAGCATCACATTGCCTCTGCTGGCTTGCCTTCTTCCCATAGTGCATCCTGGTGCATTCTTCCCCAGGTAAATGACACACACGTCCCCGCCCAGCCATAAACATGGTGTAAAAGAAAATGTGATTTATCAGACCAGGCTACCATCTTCCATTGCTCTGTGGTCCAGTTCTGATGCTCACATACCCATTGTAGGCACTTTTGATGGTGGACACAGGTCAGCATGGGAACCCTGATCCGTCTGCAGCTACACAGCCCCATATGCAACAAACTGCATTGGACACTTTTCTATCAGAACCAGCGTTCACTTTTTCAGCAATTTGATTATTTATTCTATTTGATCAGACTACACGGGCCAGCCTTCACTCCCCACGTACATCAATAAGCCTTGACCAGCCATGATCCTATCACCAGTTCACTGGTTTTCCTTCCTTGGACCACATTTGGTCGGTCCAGACCATTGCAGATCGGGAACATCCCACAACAGCTGCAGTTTTGGAGTTGCTCTGACCCATCGTCTAGACCTCACAATTTGATCCTTGTCAAAGTCCCTCAAATCCTTACACCTGCCCATCGTTTCTGCTTCCAACACATCAACTTGTGACAATTTGTTCACTTGCTGCCTAATATATCCCCCCCACCTCCAGGTGTCAGTGTAATATATCCCCCCCACTTCCAGGTACCATTGTAATATATTCCCCCACTTCCAGGTGCCATTGTAATATATCCCCCCACTTCCAGGAGCCATTGTAATATATCCCCCCCACTTCCAGGTGTCATTGTAATATCCCCCCCCACTTCCAGGTGTCATTGTAATATATCCCCCCCACTTCCAGGTGTCATTGTAATATATCCCCCCACTTCCAGGTGCCATTGTAACCAGATAATTAATGTTATTCACTTCACCTCTCAGTGGTCAGAATGTTATGGCTGATTGGTGTACAGTATATAATATATAAGAATAGATGAGGGTACCTATACTATTTTTTTTTTAGAACCATTACATTGGAATAAAAGGAGTTTGTTCTTTTTGTCTGGCTGGAGTTCAGCTTTTAATTATTTTTGAAGGAATGCATCACTGAACTAAACTGTTTGTTTTCCTCGTTAGCGGGAGGAGAATGTCACACATAAGTGACAAATAATGTAGCAAATTATAATGATCGGATCGTCTTTATCTAGTCATCTCCCGCTAGATAGGGAATGCGTCCAAATTATATTAACTGGGTTCCCTTAATGGGATAATCGTCGCTGGATTTGTCTTTGTCGTCCCACCCACGTCCTATCTGCACACAAACTAGGCCAAGCGTACACGAGATTGCCGTACGCCGCTTGTGTCTGTCTACCCAACAGAAGGTGCGGAATAATACTGCGCCCCGTACAATGCACAGAGCCGGGCACAACCCCAGACCTCTGCAAAAATCTGAAAATTCAGTTTAAAATTGTAATAAATATTCTGCCATACATGAAAGATTTATATGTGCCGCTTAAAGCTGAACTCTGGCTGTCCTTTGAGTCATATCTGACCTCCGTCCTTCCCTTCAGCCTTATATTTGACCTCCATCCTTCTCTTCAGTTTTCTATCTGACCTCCGTCCTTCCCTTCAGTCTTCTATCTGACCTCCGTCCTCCCCTTCAGTCTTCTATCTGCCCTCCGGCCTTCCTTTCAGTCTTCTATCTGACTTCCGTCCTTCCCTTCAGTCTTATATCTGACCTCCGTTGTTCTCTTCAGTCTTGTATCTGACCTCCGTCCTCCCCTTCAGTCTTCTATCTGACCTCCATCCGCCCTTCCCTTCAGTCTTATATCTGACCACGATCCTTCCCTTCAGTCTTATATCTGACCACGGTCCTTCCCTTCAGTCTTATATCTGACCTCCGTCCTTCCCTTCAGTCTTCTATCTGACCTCCGTCCTTCCCTTTAGTCTATTTGACCTCCTTCCTTCCCTTCAGTCTTATATCTGACCTCCTTCCTTTCCTTCAGTCTTATATGTGACCTCCGGCCTTCCCTTCAGTCTCATATCTGACCTCTGTCCTTCCCTTCAGTCTTGCACAGTTGCACCGGCTCCTCTCCTGGACTGAAATGGCTTCCTCTGATATCACTACACACTGATATCATAATGTGCATTAGAAGATGCAGCAAGTCAAAGAGAGCCCACTGGACTGGAGGACATCCAGCATCATCTCCTACTTTCCTCCCCTGGCCTGATTGTCCCTGGTCGGCGCCTTCCATTCATTGGATTTCAGTTCTATTAATCATGGAGGCTCCGCATCACATGTGCGCGTTACACTCTGACCGGCTGTCACAGAGCTCCCTCCAGCCTGTCTCCTTCTCCACAGCAGCGATCGAATGTCCCTCGTCCTCATGTCCTATGTACTGTGTATAGAATGTGATGATTCAGGGACCTTAGACCACTGAAGCGGAGGTGGAAAGATGCTTCAGGGACTTCTAAGAACAAGCTGCCTCGGAGGATCAGTCAAGTAGAACTTTGTGTTTGTTTTACCCTAGTACAAAACGAGTACGTAA